>NC_079439.1:30108244-30189719 GCF_903798145.1 Danio aesculapii
CCTGCCTTGCATCAATGGTTCAGGCTGGTGGTGGTGGTGTAATGGTGTGGGGGATATTTTCTTGGCACACTTTTGGCCCATTAGTACCAATTGATCATTATGTTATGTTATGTTAATGCCACAGACTACCTGAGTATTGTTGCTGACCATGTTCATCCCTTTCTGACCACAGTGTACCCATCTTCTGATGGCTACTTCCAGCAGGATAACCATATCATAAAGTCCGAAACATCTCAGATTGGTTTCTTGAACATGACAATAAGTTCACTGTAATCAAATGGCCTCCAAAGTCACCAGATCTCAATACAAAAGAGCACCATTGGGATCTCAAGAACATTTCCAGTACCTGGTTGAATCTATGCCATGAAGGATTAAGGCAGTTCTGAAGGTAAAAGGGGGTCCAACCCGATACTAGAAGGTGTACCTAATAAAGTGGCCGGTGCGTATATATAGACAGCTCAAAAACAAAACTACATACATTACAGATTAAGTAGGTATGCACAATAAATATCAGAATCAGTCTGACTTGTATGGAAAATTATGCCTAGGCAGTAAGATCACGTGTTTACCGTCAGCTTGCTGTAATATACTTTTTTGCCTGCAATCTGGTCATTCTTAAGGTGAATTTTAATAATGAAAGCACTATTGAAAATGAAAATAAAATACACAAATAATATGGATTTATGTCATAAAATCAGATGTCAGATTTAATTTAATGGTCAGAACCTAAGTCAGATGAAAAAAGAGACTGGTGGATTATATGACAGCATCCAGTCTTTAAATCAGTATTTTGGTTTTATATACATGCGCGAGTACTACTTCTGTTGTTCTATAGTATTGTTAATAGAAAAATAATAACTGTGAAAAATAGTAATTAAAATGAGTCTATTTTCCTAATGGCAGAACTCCACACAGAGGAAGACTCGAAGGTCGAAGGAGTGAGAAAAACACAGAGACACCAAAGGTATGCATGTATATTACTAAAAGAACATAAACCAAATTTAGAAAAGCTATAGTTCTTCAGATTAAATGTAAACCTGAAGTAATACTTAATTTTTGGCATGTTATTAATCACATTTTTTTCTCCAGGTGCCTAAAAAACATAACGTTGAAAAAGAGGAGGAGTAGAAAATGAGGAAATAAACATTTTTGCTTTCTAACTCAACCCTCAAGCAGTGACCTGTTGTTGTGGTTTGTAGGCTATTATGTTTGCGTTTCTAAAACATTTACATATCCATGTGAATTGATCAATTCTTTGGCTTGTAAATGGATTTCTTTGATTGCACTAGTTCATCTTTTCGTCTTTGTACTTTTTTCTATGTTGTTTGTATGTAATTTTAACAGTTTTAAGCTTTGACCTGTTTTGGTTTGAAAGACGTTGGAGAAATGTTTTATATTTGAATGAAATCTCCACACATTGTAGTAGAAATATAGAAACTCCCATAACCCTTTGCTGTAATGTTGTACGCTTTAGTTAATGCAATAGTTAACGTGAACGATACTGCATTTATTAATCCTGGTTGATATTAATTTTTACATAGACAAACTTTATGGTAAAAACACCATGAACTAATGCACAAGTGACCATTACATGTAATTTAACATTAACAATGATTAATAAATGCTGCAAAATAGTTATACTGAATGCATTAACTGGTGTTAACTATAATCTAAAGCATAACATTTTATTGTTAGCCTGTCTGTGTGGTGGAACAATTGGTTATTCTGAGAGGATTGTTTATCTCGCTTTGGTCATGTATCTATCACATCTTTTCAATAAAAGATTTTGCCGTGGCTGAAGGTGGGGTGGACATCTCGAGATTTATTGATTTTTTTATTCAATCGTTTATTTCATTTATTGTTTATTTCAATTAGATATGTTTTCATCTGCTTATGGTTGAACAACAGATTGAATACTGAGGTCTATTTAACTGACTGATTTCTGATTATATTACACCGTCTCTGCTGTTCAAGAAACGTCATGAAAAATAAGGCAAATAAAAGGAGATGTTAGTTTGTTTAGAACAAGGGAAAGGAATCACATTTAAGACACACTAGTATTTCCCCATATGACACTGATACCGGGTTGAAATGCTGCCAGCAAAAAGTTGCTTCAGGTTGCTTAAGTTCACCGTTCTTAAATGTTATGCAGTAATAAATTGAGGTCGACACTGAAAAAAAATTGTTTTAATAAATGCAAATAAGGATGGCGCAGTGGGTAGCACGTTCGTCTCACAGCAAGGTCACTGTGGTTTGAGCCTCGGCTACATCACTTGGCGTTTCTGTGTGGAGTTTGCGTGTTCTCCCCGTGTTCGCGTGGGTTTCCTCCGGGTGCTCCAGTTTTTCCCCCACAAGTCCAAAGACGTGGTACAAGTGAATTGGGTAGGCTAAATTGTCTGTAGTGTATGAGTGTGTATGAATGTTTCCTATTTATGGGTTGCAGCTGGAAGGGCATCTGCTGCGTAAAACATATGCTGGATAAGTTGGCGGTTCATTCTACTGTGGTGATCCCGGTTTAATAATATTGGGACTAAGTCGAAAAAAAATAAATGAATGCAAATAATTATACTAGATTTTTGTTTACATCTATTGCATTGTGCTCTGTGATAAAAATGCAGATTTTAGTGTGGCCTTTTAGCGTGGCCAGCCTGAGGCGCATCTGTGCAATAATCATGGCGTCTAAACAGCATCTTGATATGCCACAAATATGATGTGGATGGATTATCTGGGTAAAGGAGCCATGGCTTCCCACTGCATAATTTAAGTCAGATCGCAGTTGTTTTCTCACTGCATGACTTTGAGGTAGCGTTCAGTTTAGTGATAGGATGTGCATAATTGTCGCTCATGTGAACGAGCACTGATTTGCCTCCGATTTCAGGCATTTATTGGTGGTTTTGAGTGTGCAGAATGCACTCAAATTTATAACACAGATTTAGGCAAATGTGTGAAAATATTTTCTGTGAAATTTGGCTTTTGTGTATGCTGAAAAAGTTCAGGTCAAGAAAAATGCATTTGTTTGTATGACATATCGTTTGTTCCAGGAACTGATTTTAAAGCAGCACTTCTCATGCTGCCAGCCTTGTTCATAGCGAAACTTCAATATTTTATTGTGCTCGTCGAGATGCATACACTTTTTTTTTCTTAATGATAGCAATCACTTAATGATGGTCAAAAAATATTTTCCAAGCATGAGTCCTTTAGATGTCATGAT
The DNA here is from genome assembly GCF_903798145.1 of Danio aesculapii. Taxonomy (NCBI): domain Eukaryota; kingdom Metazoa; phylum Chordata; class Actinopteri; order Cypriniformes; family Danionidae; genus Danio; species Danio aesculapii. The sequence goes on from NC_079439.1 coordinate 30,111,456, forward strand.
TACTGAAAGTGTAAACATATGGTGTTACAAAAGACTACAACTTCTAATCCTTCTCCTTCACCTTGAGGAAGAATGTACTGAGGTTGAGGAACTTGTACTGATGTTGCTGCTTTTTCGGCACACCCAAACATGAATGAGCTGTTGCAGAAATGTAGAGATAACCTTTTGCCTCGATTCTGAGATGCAGATAGAAAAATTCAACTTGCCTCAATCAGTGCAGCAAGAAATTTGAGATGATGTTAATTTCCTGTTCAGTTTTTTCAAAACTATTTTAGAACTTTACTAGCATATCATCTAGATCAGGGATTCCCAAACTCTTCAATTCGTGACCCCCCGAATTACAATGCCAGTGACTCACAATTCTCAATATCCTCAGAGGTGGTTATAAACCTTACACACTGGCCCACACTTAGGCCCAAGTCAATTCATCATTTAATTTTGAAGAACGCCACTTGGAGACCATTCTCCATGTTCAGTTGTGGCCTGTATTTATTTTTAATGTACATGAGTGCTGTAAAGGTGTCAGAAAGTTTAACCTGGTGCCATAAAATCAATTTGCAGTGTCTTTAATAAAACATAATCACCTCAGGCGTCACAAAAAATATAAAATTTGAAAGGCAGATGCCTTATTATTTGTATATTGCTTTTTTCATGTAACGTTTAACTGTTTTTTCTTTGTGGGTTATGGATAAAATATGGTGATTTTAATAGTTTAAAAATGAATTTGATTGTTGGAAATCACCAAGGAACCCCAGTTTGGGAACGACAGAGTGGTGCAGGTGCCACTAGTGGTACACTGGCTTCCTCTAGTGGTGCACAGGGGAATCACTGGATTAAAAACAATGATAATAATAATGTTAAAACACTTAGGAAGTTTGCAAGGAGGCTAAATGATGAAAGGATTAGCAAAACTGATATTGTGGCCTCAATCTGGCAGAGGAGAGCACAAGAACAGAAGGGGATGAGAGTGAACAGAACAACTGCTAACAATGCTGGTAAAGTCCTCATAACATCTGCTAGCAGCAGTGAACAACACCAAACAGAGTGAAGTTATGACTTGAACTATACATCAAATTCAATATACATCAAAAAGTGAAACACCCCAGGGTGCAGCGTCTGGTATGTGGCAAAGTTCTTAGCAATGCATTGATAAAAAGGCATCTCACAACCAAGAACACAGCGCTTAAAGGTGCTGTATGTATGTTTTTGACTCTTCTAAAGCATAAAAAATATCATAATATTTTTGCAGATATTCAAGAAACATGAACATTCTCATTTATCTGAAAAACAATGCTGAAGTCAGATATTTTGCTTTGAAAATGGGCGTTACATGCTGGAACGCTGTCTTTGTTTTTTTTTTACCTGCCCTCTACCAGTTCAGCCATTTATATTTCAGCACCCCAGATTGGTGCAAAACATATGTCATTCATTCATTTATTCAGAAAGGCTCTCCAAGCATGCGTCTGTGACCGAAATGCGACCTCCGGTAGACAGTAGCACTCCGAAATGATTAATATAATGATTTTTAATATAATGAATATAAATATTATGAGTGTAAGCATTTGGTGAGCAGGTTACATTGTAACCCTGTGTCCTAACAAAATGCTACATGACGAGATTTGCAGTGATAAGCAATTTGGCTGTTTGTACTAGACAAAACACGACAGAAATGTAAAAACAGCCATTCAGAAGCACAGAATATGCACTCACTGGTAATGATTATAATCTAATTAATACATATTAAATTTATTTAACATTATTAAATGTACATGCTGAAATACTGATATGTGTTAGTTATTACAGTTCTAAAGTTCAATTTCAAACGTTTATTTTATTTTCAAGATCTGAGGTGAACTATCTGCTGCTGCTTTCAGTAGTATGGCAATAAATGTCATGTAAAATGGTATTCAAACTTACATTGTTAGTATTTAACACTGAATAAAGCATGCAAGGTGTACCTGAGGTGATCATTGTCAGTTTTCTGTTCAGCGGCAAGAAAGAAGCCATATATATATATATATATATATATATATATATATATATATATATATATATATATATATATATATATATATATATATATGAAGTGTTGGTTAGGGTAAAAACTTTTAATATGGAAAATAATCTTTCCATCACGTGCCATTGCTTTTATATAGATCACGATTTAAATCAGTGTTGAGGCTCGATAATCAGACTCACTCTTGGTCCTCAATCTGGCAACCTGTGATTGCTTGTGTTTTGATCCAGGACTGCAATACCTAGTCCAATCACTGGATGTCAAACTTGCATACTGCACCTTTAAGGACAAACCAGAGTTTTATTTTTATTTTTTAAGAAAACATAATGAACTTAAGCCCACCATAAAATCCTGCAGTACATCCATAACCAGAGCACAGGAAGCTTCATATCATGCCAGCCTCCGAATCACCAATTCTGGTAAGAATTAAAGCCATGGATGATGATGTTAAAAAGACACAGATTGAGCTTATTAAAAACAGTCAATATTTCATACAGCTTGACGAGACAACAGATGTCACAGAGTCGGCCAATTTAATGGTTTACAGTATGTGAGTTATGAATATTATGGTGCAGCTCAGGAAGACTTTGTTCTACCAGTCACTTGAGACCTAAACTACATCACAGCACATATTCCAGGTATTGAAGCATTTATCTAAGATAACAGTCTGGAAAGGACTGGAAAAAGTGTGTGGGAGTGTGTAAAGTTGGAACGGGGCCTATGACAGGTCGACACAGTGAAGCAGCTGCTCGCATCTGAGAACTGGCACCTGAGTTGTGCTGGATTCACTGCAGCATCTATTATGAGACGCTGGCAGTGAAGAGCATCCCTGAAGACCAGAAGTCTGTGTTGTGAAAACTGTAAACTTCATTAATGCCAGCCTGATGAATGCCTGCTTATTTTGTCCGCTCTGTAAGGAGAATGGCAGTAAAGCATGTTCAACTCTTGCTTCATACTAAATTAAGGTGGCTTTCAAGAGGAAGGGTGCTTTTGGGGCTTTTCAAAATACAAAGATGTCCAAATTTGCCCAGACATTTAAGACTTTAAAGATACTGTGTGGCTCAGTCAGCTGGTATACTTGTCTGACAATTTTTCACATTTAAACAAACTGAATTTGGACTACAAAGACTAGGGCTGGACAACAATTTGATATCAATATATATTGCGATAGATTTTTTTTCATTAACGGTGATATAATTTTTAACCCCATTTCCGGTATTTCGATATATATTTGCATATATATATATATATATATAACATTTTATACATTATATAATTTGTCACTGAATGACTTTTAGTGCTCAGCCATCAGAAAGAGCGTGATGTCACTTGCGTGATGACGTACATCACAGACACGCTGCTGCCAGCTCTCAGCAGTTGGTTAGGTTTGCAGAAAGTTTTAGCTACAAAATGAGTGCCCTAAACACAGATGTGAATGACCAAGCTTCCACGACTAAGAATGCAGATGAAAGTAGTTGATTAGAGAGGAAAGACGAATGCAGCTGTGTGGAAGTGGTTCGGCTATTTAAGCTCCAATAAACTTATAGTTTCGGTGCTCTGTAAAATGTGCGGGAGAGTGGTGCCGACTAGCAGCGGGAACACATCAAATCTGTTCCACCCAATAGATCATACTGAGAGTCAGAAGTCATCATAAAAGTTTAAGCCAACCTGTCGCCTCACCATCACCACCATCCACCTCCTGACACCGAAACCAGTGATGTCAGAAGAGAAGGCAAGCAAACACAGGTGGCTACTTCGCTTATCAACACATGCATATACACCTATAATTTACTTGCATATAAACCTATACTATTGAATGTTCAAAACGTGTATGAAACTTGCGCATATACAGTACATGCATACACATACATACACACGCACATACATATAAACTCGATCCTTGCATATACTCCCACATTAACACACGCACATACATATAAACTTAATCCTTGCATGTACTCGATCATCACATAAATACCCAAATTAACACTCACATACAAATAAACTCGCTGCATGCTGGCATATATCACTCGCACAAACTTACAAAATAAACTTCACAAACATATTTATCAGGAATCTGGTTATTGCAAAGCTGATAAAATAGAAAGAATGAGATTAACAGAAGTATTAAATCTGGTAAATAACGAACACATGTTATATAAAATAATATAAAATATTAGTCTATATTAATAGACTATATCAAATATATAAGAACTATTTTATGTTAAACCTTTTAATTTAATTAGGTAATTACATACATAAATATAAATAGTCAGATAGAACCCTTAAAGGACGTTCAAGATGAAAAGCAACCAGAATATGAATATACTCAAACTACTCTTTTATATTGTAAATATTAATGTAGCCTATTTTTGGTATTATTTTGATCGTTAAATATTCAGCATATACAAAAAAAAAAAAACGCTGATAAAAATTTCTGTTCATCACGTTGGTCAGGCTAATTATTTCACATTTCTTGTTTGTAAAGGCTAAATACAAATAAAAAGTAAACAAATTTTCTTGTAACTTTTTTTTCTTTTTTAAAAAAGTTGTAAGAGCCTGGAAGTATTATAGACTTTGCAAATCCAGTTTGCAGACATGTGTTGGTACAGACATCCTTTGTGTTCGTTTTTGGCAGTTTTTTCCTGGCTTTTTTAATATTGTCCACATCGATATCGGAATTATATTGTATCGACCGAAATTAAGAAATATATCGTGATATACATTTTTGCCATATCGCCCAGCTCTAACAGAAACTCTCCGTCAATGCCTTTGACATGCAGGACAAAATCAGTGCACTGCTGAAAAAAGTTGGAGTTGTTTGAATTCAAAAGCAACACAGGTGATTTTTCAGACTTCCCTGCTTTGGAGAGTTTTGTGTCTGACAACTAACTGACACTTGATGGAATAAAGGAGAATGTCGCTGCACATCTCTGTGACTATTTCCCAGTGATGAAGGTAGCTGAGTCATGTAGCTGGATGAGAAAAACTTTCAGCATCGACACTTCAATGGCTTCAGAGGAATTATCTGTTGGCGGTTCTAGAGGATTATCCAGATGGACTTAATTTAGAAAAAACGCACTTTTTTTTCTTTGCAGTTAATTTAAAGTTCAATTAAATTCAATTCATCTTTATTTCTATAGTATTTTGACAATGTAGATTGTGTCAAAGCAGCTTCATATCGAAGATTATAGTAAATTGAAATCAGTATCAGTCCAGTTTTCAGAGTTTAAGTTCAGTTCAGTGTGGTTTAATATTCACTGCTGAAAGTCCAAACACTGAAGAGCAAATACATCGATAAGCAGCTCCACAAGTCCCGAACCATGCAAGCCAGTGGCGAGGAAAAAACTTCACCAATTGGCGAAAGTGAAGGATAAAAACCTTGAGAGAAACCAGGCTCAGTTGGGCACGACCATTTCTCCTATGGCCAAACGTCTTGTGTAGAGCTGCAGTCTAGGCACCGGAGGCTGGAGAACACTGGACGTTCATCGTGGACGAGGTGACAGATGGGGAGGTCACCGGCTGGTGTACAGGCTGGCCCTTCAGGATCAATGTGAGGACTCGTCTTTCACTGGGGTCTTAGAGGGATCAGTCTTCATTATGAAGATGAATTTGAAGTATATATGTAATCTCCAAGTGCAAATTATTGCTCTCAGTTAACACATCTTTATTTAGGTTTACTTGTCCACTACTGCTATGTGAAAGAATTTGGACTGCCATCGATGGATGATCTGAAAAAAGCTCCATCAGAAGTAAATAATGTTCTTGATGGTTAAAAAAAATGTTTGTGCAGTCATTGCAACTATATCTGCTGATAACCTTTCCTCTAATTTAATAGGTGGATTTAGCATGTCGTTTAATGTTGGTAGAACTTGTAGTTACTGTATGGCCAAACATTGAGACATTAAAGGATGTTTTAAGGAATCTTGACTTTGAAGAACTACTGATGTCTACAGTTACGATTTAAAGAATGTAATGTACAATCCAGACAATAAAGCCATTTATGGGGTTATGGGAGACTGTTCTTTTGACAAACTAGGCTACTTTCATGTTACAATAGCTATGTTCCCATCCAGAAATGCGAATTAACTTTATGCACAAAACAGGAATATCACATATAATGCATGCAAATAAAGCAGCGTTTCCATTAAACGAGTCAAAGCGAACAAAATTGTCACTTTCTGATTAACTAGAGGCAAATATCAACAGTAAAAATGTCATTTGCTGCTGAAGGAGAAGCTGCGTAAATCTTTTCTTTATTTAATAAATGACTTGCGCCTCAGAAGATAATGACGACACTCAAACCTGTGATAGCATTTGAAGCCATGGGACCCATGCAGAGCACAGACGCTCTTGACAGTTCTGGAGGTCATTAATATTAAAATAACACCAAAATTACTGAAATTATGGCGTTGATGTTTTACAATGAGCGCAACCTGCTGGTTTGTTCATTCACAGACATTTTTATCATCACATGATCATTCATTCATTTTCTATTCAGCTTAGTCCCTTTATTAATCCGGGGTTGCCACAGCGGAATGAACCACTAACTAATGCGGCACATGTTTTACACAGCGGATGCCCTTCCAACTGCAACCCATCTCTGGGAAACATCACATGATCTCTTATAACAAAATCATGTGACCTTCAGTAGTATGGCAATAAATGTCGTAAAATGGCATTCAGAATTCACATAGTATTTAACACTAAATAAAGAACATGAGGTGTACCTGAGGTTATCATTGTTAAAAAATGAAAACTGCAAAAAAATAGAAGCCGTTTCTAAAATATAAATTTCAGGTGCTGGTTAGAACAAAACTCCTTTTAATATGGAAAATATTCCTTGTTGCATGCCGTTGCTTTTATATAGAATAAGTTTAAATCAGCCTTTAGGCTCAATTGTCAGACTCACTCCTGCTGGTCCTCAATCTGGCAACCTGCACTTGCATTTGTTTTAATCCAGGAATGCAATGCCTAGTTCAACACTGGGTCAAACTTACATGCTGCACCTTTAAGGTTTGAGAGAAAAAAAAAGGTTGCAGGCACTTGATGGTATTTTGGTAATATTTCATCTAATTTAAGAAATCGCCATCAATACTGTCAGCCTGATCTCACAAGGAAACGCAAGTATTTTACGTTTTGTCAGTTTAGTGGCTAATTCGTACGAGTTTAGTCTTACAAAAATGTAAAATTTTAAACAGGAGGCGTGGCACCCAACCCGTCATTGAGGGATAAGCAGATCGTACTAAATTGTACAAATGAAATCATACAAATTCCTACAAAATAGCCACTAAATCAAAAGTTACGAATTTTGAGATTGTTACTGTAGTGATACTGTAGATCACAGGTCACCAACCCTGTTCCTGGAGAGCTACCTTCATGCAGATTTCAGTAGCAACCCTGACTAAACACACCTGTCTGTAATTATCAAGTGCTGCTTCAGGTCCTAATTAATTGGTTTAGGTGTGTTTGATCAGGGTTGCACCTGAAATCTGCAGAAAGGTAGCTCTCCAGGAACAGGGTTGGTGACCCCTGCTGTAGATAATGCTGGGAATCGTCTTCTAATTTAGGGAGAATTTCAGAGAGTTGTTGGATGTTGTGCAAGCACATTGTTTTAGTCTTTGTCTTTGACTGCAGCATTCAGTAAGGGCAAATAAATAAAAGTAAACTAAAATCCTTTTAACTAAAGAATTTGCTGGTGTTTAAAGAGTGAATGGCTTCCCTTCCCTTCACCCAGCCTAAACAGTCACTGTGTGTTTAGAAAGTGGATCAATGTCTCTTTATCACTCATTTGTTGATGTACCCAGGATTTACTCTAACTGCATTACAATATAACTCATAAATTGGCACATCAAAAAAATTAAAATACTATTTGCATTAACTGCATCACACCCAGCAACCACCATTAGTCATATGAAAATCTATATAAATGTCAAAACATTTTCACGTTTTATAATTCAGTAAAATTAACCAGCTATTATTTATTAAATGAAGTAAAAGTGACAACTTTTAATTCCGCCAATGTCCATGACATATTAATCCTTATTTTTGGATTAATTATTTAAATAATTTGGAGTTTTTATGTCCTTGTGTCAAGTCATAGTAACCACGAAATGGTTTTACAAATTGTAATGGAAAATGGTAAAAATATTTAAAATCATATTTAATTTTGATAAAATATGGGTATTTTTTATATATTTTAGCCATATTTTATTCATATCATATTATTAATATCAATTATTCAACTGTCATCTCCTCATTAAGGTTAAATACTGATAGCCTTGCAACCATTTATTGACTGTGGATTTGAGGGCTTTCTTAGAAGTTAATAATTTGTTTTATAAAGTAAACAGACTAAAGGTTGTTTTATGACCAACCGTAAGAGCACAGGCTTTATAACTCAGTATAGTTTGACGAAAGAGGAACAACAGTTGTCTAAAGAGGTAGGACATTTCTGTTATTGAGATCTGAAATAATGAATAGTTGTTTTGTTTGATAAATATATGTAAATCTGATCTTGTAAAAGAAAAAAATACAGCGATATGATTAAATGTTCATCATCACTGATGCGTCAAACTGTCATGAACATGTCCTCTTTGTCACCAACATGTTAAACTCTTTCTGTTCTATTTCCCCTCAGAGCCTTCAAATAAAACCATGGAATGGAACGGTGTATTTTTGTGGATTTGTGGTTTTGCAATAGTTGTCTGTGGGAATCAAGAGACTTTACAACAACCTCCCATTAGCGCTAAACTCCCGTCATTGATAAACATGAACAACGATTTTGCTTTTCACCTGTACAAGAGGCTTATAAAAATGCCTGATTATCAGTCCAAAAACATCTTCTTCTCTCCGTTCAGTGTGTCTATGGCCCTTTCTGAGCTGTCTTTAGGAGCCGGTGGAGACACCAAACAGCAGCTTCTCAGTGGCATTGGCCACAACAGCTCAATCTTCAGCACTGAAGAAATGCACCAGCTGTTTCACAGTCTCCTGGAAGATATCGACAATAGGACAAGAGTGGACATCGATGTCGGCACTGCTCTTTATGCAAGCGACCGATTTAAGCCTCATTCCAAGTTTCTGCAGGACATGAAGGAGTTTTACCACTCTGATGGCTTCACTGTAGATTTCAGTGTCAAAGAAACAGTAGATCAAATTAATAAATATGTGGAGGAAAAAACACATGGGAAAATCAGTCAAGCTGTCAATAATCTGGAAACAGATACTTTTATGTTTCTTCTCACATACATATATTTTAAAGGTACTGTAAGTGCACAGCTATACACAATAGTCACAAAGTACTGGAGTTATGGAAATAGTATTAGATGTTCTTAAATAATTCCACTCTTTCTTCTGAAGGAAAATGGGACAAGCCTTTTAACCCACAAAGAACCAGTGAGAGTACATTTCATATAGATGACAAGACCACCGTTCCAGTGCAAATGATGCATCAGTATGAATACCTCAAAGTCTATTATGATGCTGAACTGTCCACTAAAGTCCTCTGTCTTGACTACAATGATTCCTTCTCTATGTTTCTGGCTGTCCCAGATGAGCGAAAAACCATCAAAGGTCTAGAGATGACAATCTCTAGACAGCACATTGAAAAGTGGAAGAGTAGTGCCATTAAAAAGTTTGTTGTCTTCATCAAAATTAAGACCATCCCAATTGTTTCATTCAAGTGTTTTAAGTTTAGTGCTTTCATCATATGGATTACCCAGTCATCTTTAACCAGTTACTTTTTTGTTCCTGCAGTGACGTTGACATCTACGTCCCCAAGCTCTCTCTGAAAACATCATACTCCCTGAAGGATATTTTGAAGGGAATGGGAATAGCTGATATGTTTTCAGATAAAGCAGACTTCACAGGAGTTTCAGAGGAAAGGATCTTCGTTTCAAAGGTAAAGTCTCAAATCCATCTCTATTTAAAGTCAAAGGTCAAGTCAACAGTGTTCTGAAAAGATTATTTACAGATGATGTTTACCCTTTAATTTTAGAAATATGGGTAACACTTTAGGTCCCAATTTATGTTATTAACAAACCATTAATTAACACTACCAGCTAAATAAACTATACTGTAAAACCCAACAGTCAACTTTATCAAATGAAATGAGCGTGGTTAACTCAAAATCTACTGAAAGTTAATTCTACTCATTTGGCAAGGCAAGTTTATTTATATAGCACATTTCATACACAGTGGCAATTCAAAGTGCTTTACACAAACAGGAATAAAAAAACAAGTATAAGAAAATTAAAAACAAATAATAAAAATGGTTAAAAAAATAAAACAAATAAGCATAAAAACAGATAAAATGTGTTATAAAAGAATGAAAAATAAGAGAAAAACATAATCGTGTGATCTGTCGGACGTAGCACAGTGCTCATTCAGTAAAGGCACAGCTAAACAGATGTGTTTTCAGTCTTGATTTGAATGTGCCTAATGTTGGAGCACATCTGATCATTTCTGGAAGCTGATTCCACCAGCGGGGGGCGTAGTAGCTGAAAGCCGATTTACCCTGCTTTGACTGAACTCTTGGAATTTCTAGTTTATTTGATCCTAGAGATCTGAGTGATCTTTTAGGTTTGTATTAAGTGAGCATATCTGTAATGTATTGAGGTCCTAGGCCATTTAGTGATTTATAGACCAGTAATAATACTTTAAAATCTATTCTGAATGTAACTGGGAGCCAGTGTAAAGACCTGAGGACAGGTGTGATGTGCTCTGATTTCCCGGTTCTGGTCAGAATTCTGGCCGCAACGTTCTGGATGAGCTGTAACTGTCTGACTGTCTTTTTGGGAAGGCCTTTTTGAGGAGGCCGTTACAGTAATCCACCCTGCTGCTGATAAAAGCATGAACAAGTTTCTCTAAGTCTTCATTGGAAACAAAGCATCTAATTCTAGCAATGTTTTTGAGATGATAGTATGCTGATTAACTAACTGCTTTGACATGACTATTGAAACTCAGATCTGACTCCAGAGTCACACCAAGATTCTTGACCTTATTTTTTGTTGTTTGACCCTTAGAGCCAAGGTACGCATTCACCTTGAGAACCTCATCTCTGTTCCCAAACGCAACCACTTCAGTTTTCTCTTTGTTTAACTGAAGAAAGTTTTGGCACATCCAATTGTTAATTTCATCAATGCATTGGCAAAGGGTGTCAATGGGGCTGTAGTCATTAGGCAGTAATGCTAGGTAGATCTGAGTGTCATCAGCATAGCTGTGGTAGGAGATTTGTTTCTTTCTCATTATTTGGCTCAGAGGAAGCATATAAAGGTTGAACAGGAGAGGTGCCAGAATCAAGCCTATGTGGGACTCCACATGTCATGGGTGTCCACCTCGACCTATGGTCACCTATACTGACATAGTAACCTCTCCCTTCAAGGTAAGATCTGAACCATTTGAGGACCGTCTCAGACAGCCCAACCCAGTTTTCCAGCCTATCCAGAAGTATGCTGTGATCGACAGTGTCAAACACGGCACTGAGATCGAGCAGTACCAGCACTGTTAGTTTGCCTGAATCTGTATTTAGGCGGATATCATTCATTATCTTTATAAGGGCGCTCTCTGTACTGTGATGTGGTCTGAAACCAGATTGAAAATTGTCTAAACACCCCTTGAAGTTTGGGGGGGGTTGTGAGTCTCTTTATCGTTGCAAAGAGTTTACAAGCACTATTTACGTTGCTGTTTATAAGGCTTGAAAAGAAAATCTGCCTAGCAGTGCTTAGTTCCATTTTAAAAGCACGAAGACTGTCTTTATAGATATTATGATGGACTACTAGTTTCGTCTTTCTTCACATACGCTCATCTTTTCATCATTTGTACTCTTGGTGACCTTGTCCAAGATCCCCTTTGCCTGCTAGTTATCTTCTTGGCTCTAACAGGAGCAATGTCGTCTATGACATTCTAAACTTTAGAGTTAAACAAATCAAGGAGAGAATCAACAGAGTCTGCAGATATACTTGGTGCTAGCGATATGGCCTTCATAAACTGCTCATTAGTGTTCTCATTTATGCATCTCTTTCTGACAGAGACAGATCTCTCTTTAATAGCTGGAGTGATCAATATGTCAAAGAAAATACAGAAATGATCAGATAGTGCAACATCCTTAACAACAGTTGATGAAATGTGTAAACCCTTAGTTATAAGTAGATCAAGAGTGTGTCCATGATTGTGTGTGGGTCCTTGAACATGCTGAGTCAATCAAAAATGTTCAAAACAGTCATCAGTTCTTTTACAGCATTGATTTCTGGATTATCAATGTGAATATTAAAATCCCCAGCAATGGTAAAATAGTCAAATTCAGAGGTTACTATTGATAACAGCTCTGTAAAATCATCAATAAAAGTTGGAGAATATTTTGGAAAAAATATTTGAAAAAAGTTTTGAACTCAGTGTTGTGGGTAATTAAAAGCAGTTAAGATAGTTAATTAAATAGGTAATAGGTAGTTAATTAAATACCTCATTACTTCAACTTAAATGGAGTAAGTTCATAGTACTCATATAGATTAGTTTTTTAACTCAAATGGCTTGTAGCAATCTGTTTCCTCAAACAGTTTGAGTTGCCTTAACTTATTAGGTTTTACAGTACTCAGTTGGTTTGAGTTCTCTTCATTTATTGTGCTTCACTGTGCTCAAATTGGTTTGTTTACTCAAATAGATTAAGTTCACAGTACATATTAGGATTAGTTTTTGAACTTAAATAGTTTGTTGCAATCGGTTTCCTCAAATAGTTTGAGTTACCTTAATTTTCGGATTTTACAGTGCACTAATCAACTGTTTATTAATAGTTAGTAAAAGATGTGTTTAGATTTGGGTAGGATTAGGAATGCACAATAAGATTATAGTTTATAACTACTAATGAACAGTTGATATCTTAATAACAGGTAATAAGCCGTTGTTCATAGCATGAATCGTGACCTACTGTAACTAAAGTGTTACTGAAATATGAGCAGCATTTGTATTCAATTTATTTTCACTGAATTGAATCAAGCTAAGAATGTGGTCAAATAAAAATGAGACTCTGTGAATCAGAACTGAATCCACTCACGCAGCAACTTTTGTAGATTTTGAAGATTTGGGGACAGGGATTGTTTTGACAATATTACACACAACACTTTGGAAAAACAAAGGAAAACCTCTTTGTTTTTAAGCACATCACTGACATTATATATAACCTAAATCATGACTTAATTATACAATTACAAGACTTTAAGAGGAGTCTTTTTGATTCACTTTTAGGTTTTGCATAAAGCCACTCTGGATATAGATGAGCAAGGAACCACCGCAGCAGCAGTGACAGGAGTTGAAGTGAGAGTAAAGTTCTACAACCCATTGAGTATTTTGAGATTTGATCGCCCATTCATGATCTTTATCACGGATCAAACAAATGACAACATCCTTTTCTTTGGGAAAGTCGTCAACCCAAATGAAAAACTGTGATGTGGCCCACAAGATGTTATAACAATGTTAGCCAGTAGGTGGAAACCATTTAACAACTGCTGTGCCTTTGAGTTCAGTTCTTACTGTTCTAAAACATCTGGAGCAGCTTATCTACTGTAGGTGATGGTTGGAAAAAATAAACTGCAAGAAACTGATTTGATTCCTTTTATACGCCACACATTTTGTGTTTAAAGGTGCTGTATGTACGTTTTTGACTCTTCTAAAGCATAAAAATACCATGATATGTTTGCAGATATGTAAGAAACATGCCAAGTGAACATTCTTGTTTATCTGAAAAAGTGAAGTTAAAGTGAAGTAATTACTGTCTTTTAATGACCTTGAGAAGGTGATTCATGCTTTTATTTTGGGAAGACTTGACTATTGCAACTCTTTGTATGTGGGTAATAGTCAAAATGCCCTGAATTGATTGCAATTAATCCAATTTGCTGCTGCGAGACTTCTGACAGGGACTCGCAAGTATGAGCACATATCCCCAGTTCTTTCCTCTCTGGGCTGGCTGCCTGTTATGTCACGGATTGATTTTAAACTATAAATTTTTGTTTTTTAATCCTTAAACGGTCCGGCACCACCTTACTTATCAGATCTCCTACAGGTATATAATCCTGGTAGGTCACTAAGGTCTTCTGATTAATTTATTCTATCAATACCAAGGTCTTGGTGTAAGTGAAGTGGAGACTGGGCTTTTGCTATTATCGTCCAAAGCTTCTGAAACTGCATCTTTGTTCTTTAGCATTTGAGCCTTTTTAATGTAGAGGTGTTTGCCTTATGTTTTAATTGTCATGTATGTGATGTAGGATTTATTTTAATTAGTATTGATTGTGTTCAGCACTTTGGGCAATGTTGTGTTGTAAAAAATGTGCTATATAAACTAAATAACTAACTAACTAGTGATCCAGAGGTACATCCTTGATAAACTGTCCGATGTGCACTGCCCTCTGGGGTTTTGTGCTCAAAGCACCTGCTGATTGCTGGAGCTCAGATGCGCACGTACGCTGCGGCACATGACAGAGTGTGTATGTGGTCACGTGATGTGCATATTCAGCGGTATAGTGTGAAAGGAGGGCTTTTCAGAAATGATAGATGAAACACCAGCGTGGACGTGGATCGTCATTTTAAAACTAAGATGTATTAGTGTGAATGGGGCCGTGTGTTTTTTCCGTGAGCGGGTTGCTGCTGCGACGGGGGGAGGATCCCGATGCTGGCTCAGCCTTGTGATGTCTATCGACCATCGGCGATGGCATTGACTATCAACCCAACTCCTGTATCAACTACTCCTGACATCCAAATTTTGAATCTTTCAATCATTGGCCATGTTCCCACTGCAGGGAAATGTGACCCAAATCAGATTTTTTGGTCCACATGTGAATCAGATCAGTTTGTGTCATGACATTGTGAACAGCACAACCCGCATGAAATCTGATCTTTTCCATTCCTATTTGTCCCACTTTCATATCTGGTATTATATCCGATAGAGAACTGATGCTTTGCAATGTGACCAATGTAAACAGTTAAGATGAAAATCATGCTAATTTTTCATCATCTTTGATCCTCATTCTGCAGTGGCACATTCTACAAATATCCTCTTCCTCCTCATTAACCCTTGATGAGTTCACTACGTGAAGTTTTCAAACTAATTTCGAGAGGAGCACGTGATATGATTGACTGCAGCTGGCCACTCATCTACATTCACTAGTTAGCCAATCAGATTAACCCCAACTCACTATAAGTAGCCTAGCTAGAACTACTCTCTTATCTTCGTTTTCCGAAGAAACTAACGACAAGTCCGCTCCAGCTCTTCCGAAAGCTACTCACGGACAAACCAACCTCCTACTATTTTCAATCATCATCATCATCATCATCATCATAATATCGTCGTCAACTACAACGAAAACAACAACGGAGGCGGCGGAGATCACAACAGCGCAGCAACGGGCAAGAAAGAAAGCTCCGCGCTCCCTGAAACATCAGCCCCATCTCAACAACACCCAGCTCAGCCTGGAAGTCTGCCCGAGACTGAGGCTCCAGTAAGAGGCCAAAGGCCTAGCTACTCCAGCCAGAGCACAATGTTTTATACAATCCTCATCTCCCGCTACTTCAAACCGCCACGTACCTTCTCCAGCGTCATCATACGTCTCTCGTATCCAACAAACGACAGTCACAGAACTGCCAGCCCTCCTCTTCCAGCAATCCTTACCACTCTAAACCCAGCTCTCCCTCCTCTCACACTTGCTACTACTGCAGCGACAGGCACGCCGTCAGCCAAGTCTAAAGAAAACAAATTACTTGTCAACATTTTAATCTTTATACTGATTTATGTTTGCACCCTGACCTAATTTTTCTGAATTTCTCATTCCAGGTCTGTATAACGGATCCAAGCCCGGTATCTTGGCGCTCCCTTCCCAGCGCTCCACCAACGCTGAACCAGAAATCACAGAGCTATTATAGAAAAAGAGATCGACAATAAATTCATGTTCGATCCCCTCATTCTTGCTGCTTCGTCAAGCACATTCACATTAGCCTACTGAAATGGGCATTAGAACGTTTCTAAAAAACGTCTAATAACGGATCTTTCATCTTCTCATAATTCCGCCTTTTTCAGCATTATTCATCACGCCGAACGAAGATGCCCTAAAGAGATTTCTTGGTTTGTGGCGTGGTATTTAATTAATCTAGTCTGCTGCAAAGCTTCGCAGTCGACATCACCCCCGCCTTTTAAGTCATTCCATTAAACCCTGATCTCTGGTATCTCCGATTCTGGCATTAATCAGGCATCACAATTCTACTTCGCAGTCTGTCTATCATTCGGACGCAGAAGTAACCACATATACTTCAGAACTATTTGCGGGATTCTCGCCAATAACTACGGCGTTCGCACGTAGTTTATCTACTAGACGTTTACACGTATCTCTTAGTGACAGAGATATAAGTTCTGAAGGTATAATATATCTGAAGATATAAGAAAGTGACAAGTCTTTCTAATATTGGCATTTCCATCGTGGAAGAACCTCCGGCTCAAGCACTTCTATAAAATTCCTAAGCATCAATTTGGATTCGCAGAATTGCATACATGCATACCTAAATAAATCGACTGAAATTTAGTTCCCTTATATATTCTTGAAAAGAAAAGATTGCGCTAAGCACAAACTGTCCATCTTAGGACATCAAAACTCACACGCGCATTATCCTGCCGGGACACCTTTTCGTCATGCACCTCCAACTCGCAGCATCAGTCCCCGGATTAGATGAGAATATATCTCTATCCGATCTCTGCCATATCAACTCGGTCTGAAGGGCGTCGCGCACCGGAGGCACCGCTCAACGCGGCGACGGGGTGCGCACATGACAGGGGGAAGGCTAATGCACACCAGACACGCAAATTCATATGTCATTTAAACTAAACTATTTACATAGCGCTCCGTGGCGCGGCAGAATACAAAGAGTCCTGAATTGTGACTAAGCACTGCGGACAGCCCCGACGCGCACCCTGATAGAACATTTGTTTTGAATTCTAAATGCATGGCGCAACGCAGCACGTCACCGAACAGCGCTTAAGGCGTGCGACCAGCTTTTCTTCCTAAGCGCTGGAATTGCTGCCCACTCATTTATAAACGATCCAATTTCATCCTCAGTACATATCTTTAATACACAGACGCCGCCCCCGGCGTAGGCTTAGAGGGATGTTATCAGGACTGCCGACGCGCTACCAACGGACCATATCGCGGAGAAATTAATAGTCCGCCTCCAAAAAATTCTCATTTGCCGTTACAATGAAGCCGCTGTCCACTGCACTAACAAAAGGCGTTATCATTATCATGCTTAAAGGCAGCTTCTCCATCTCTTCATTCGGACTTCAAAAAAAAAAAAAAAAAAATTAATTAATTAATTTATAACTGTTGTACATGTTCCTAATTATATAAGGAAATTGCTGATTCCCTTTCTTGCTTTTGTTTCTAGAAACTGGTACCAGAAGCAGAGCCGCACCTGACCTCATCCCTCCTTTGAAGATGACATTCCCACATACATGATTTGCATCAACACCTATAAATATATTTTAGGAAGTAACCCCAGAATATCTCAATAGTTCCTCACCACAGAACACATCCAAACATTTTATTCCCCACATAACACTTCATTCCCGTTTGCCCCCGCAAACAATCAGTCTATTCATCACATACTTGCATTCACACAAACTATGATTCTATTGCTAATTCACAAACCGGCCTTCTTATTAAAGGCATCCCACCCTCCCAGACATCAGACTGCCCATCTCGCCCTACATACTCTCCAACGCATTTCCACACTCAGAAGGATACTTTTTTTTTTTTTTTTTTTTTTTTTTTTTTTCCGAGTTTCTCAGATGTTGTGAAATTACAGTAACATCTAAGTTGATCCCAACATCCACCCCACCATCACAGATCTAACTTTGATTGACGAGGAAACTATCAATCATGATAAACAGATCAATCCAGAAAGGACAATGCATCTACATATTCAATATTCTCTCCCCCACAAGCCATTCCAAACACTCCTAGCATACATACACTATAGGAAATGCTAAGCTTAAGTCCCCCAGCCCCCCTTTTTCACACACCATCCAGTGACACGCCTTGGTTTCAAAACACATTAAAGCAGTCCTCCACCATTCAGGCTTCCCACCAGATTCATACTCCAGTCAGATTTGGAGCCGCCACCACAGTTGCACATAAAGGGCTATCTCAACAACACATACAAACAATAGGAAGGTGGTCTTCCGATACCTTCAAATCTTACATTCGACTCAGCCACAGCCATCTAAAGGAAGCCCAAAGGACCCTCACCAGCAGACACCTTAAACCTAGCGGCCAAAGGCACGAGCCTAATCCAGGGATAAGACAAGACACAGCCATCCCGGCTCCCAGAGGGCGGAGGAGCTACTCAGCCACCCAAGGGCGCGGGCACGACCCAGCCACCTAACCCTGCTTTCTTCCTTCTGGCTCTGAGTCGCACTCAGCTTTCTCTCCCTATTCACTCACCTAACTCCAGCAGGAGTTTTTCCCGCCCAGGCCCCCCTGTCACCTCCGCCCCCCCTGGCCGCAGCCACAGAAGTCTTCACCACCCCTCCACCTTTCCCTGACTTCTGTAGGACCCTGCCCCCCCCCATGGTTCTGACTCCCGCAGGAGTGTTACCCCGAGCTTCGGTTCCCGCAAGAATCATCTCACAGCCCCTCCCCCAGCCCTAGCTTTTACATATTATAAGTCATTTTAACAATGACATATAATATTGCCTTTATTTTTCTCTCTGTTTGATTTTATTTATATAAATTCATATCTATATGCACCCACGCATATAAATATTAATTTATATATAGCGCTGCCACCATCACGCTCTGTTCCCGCAGGAACACCCCCAGAGCACCAATTCTGCCCGTCACCCTCCAGCAGGAGTCTTCACCTCCCCCTCATCTCTCCCGACTCCTACTGGAGCTGGCCAAAATAGCTTAACCAACCCCGAGCTGTGACACGAGCACGAGTCACGTCACCGACCCTCCCGGCCCTAGCTTATTTTATTTTCTTATACATTTATTTTACACATTTACCTTTCATTTATTTTATTTAATTTATATATATGTATATATATATGCACCCACGCATATAAATATACATTTATATATAGTGCCGTCACCCTCAAGCTCTAACTCCCGCAGGAGTGGTCCCGAGCATCGACCCCCGCAGGGGTCATCGCCCAACTGCCATTCACCCTTCAGCTGGGGCCTTCACCTGCCCTTCCTCTTCCCGACTCCAGCTGGAGATGGCACATACAGCTCTATCTCCCGCAGGAGTGCCCAGGAGCTTCGACTCCCGCAGGAGTCCAAAAATCCCCCCCCCCAAGGCACTAGATTACCCCATTATATATTTATATATCTATATATTTTCATATATACATATATATTTATATATAGCGCTGCCACCTCCCAGCTATATCTCCGCAAGAAGTGTTCCTTGAGCAATCCACTCCTTTGGAGTCCCTGCCCCACCCCAGCCCCCTTCACCCCCCCCTTATCCAGCTGAAGTCCTCAATTCCCCTTCCCCATTTTTAACTACCCCAGCAGGATTCCTGTCCATCCCATGGCTCTGACCCCCGCAGGGGTCTCCCCGAATCTACTCCCGCAGGAGTATTCATAGCCCATGCCAACCCTGCTCGGGCTCCCGCAGGAGTCCGTATCATCCTTTGCTCCCACAGGAGCCCCCTTTTCCTTTCCTTCTGAAAAACCAATATATCCAGCAGCCGGATATAGCCTTCCAAGCCTTTTGGGGAGTTTCTTCGAATACACGGCTGCTGTCCCGAGTCTCCTGCATTTGGGGAGCTCTCGAGAACCACCTGATCTCGTACTCCCCGCAAATGCTCTATGGACCAGGCGGGAGCCCTGGGCTCACCTATCTCCGAGCTCAGGGTTCTCTCCCGGGACAGCATGCCAAACCTGCTAACAGTTGTCAAACAATATCTAAGTGTGAACTCTTGAAACTGGTATATGTGAGAAATATCCTTAGCCATGCCCCTCCAACAGTTTTATGAGAAGATGAAAAGAGGGGAAAAAAAAAACTCCACACCCTACTTAATATTTAGTTTCAGTTGGAAATACATACTCAAGCTGGAATAAGATTCTGCAGAAACATTCAAGATGCATGTCTAACCACTAAGCCTCACATCAGAAAGTAACCAGTAACCACAATAATCATAAAGTAACAATAACACTACGGGCAGTGCGGTGGCACAGTGGGTATTGCTGGTTCGAGCCTCAGCTGGGTTAGTTGGCATTTAGGTGTAGTGTTTGCGTTTTTTCCAGGTGCTCCGGTTTCCCCCACAAGTCCAAAGACATGCACTATAGGTGAATTGGGTCAGCTAAATTGTCCATAGTGTACGTGTGTGAATGAGACTGTATGGGTGTTTCCCAGTGATTGGTTGCAACTGAAAGGGCATCCACTGCATAAAACATATACTATCCTCTTTGGTGAAGAAAAAAAAAACTGGCGTTATTGTGCTGCCACATACTGCAAGCCACTTTTTTTTTTTAACTAAATGATTTATTAACGTTGAAGGTCAATGGCTTCCCTTCCCTTCAACCAACCTACACAGTCATCTGTGTGTATTTGTGCAGAAAGGGGATCAATGTCTCTTTATCACTCATTTGCTGACATGCACCCATGCTTTACACCAGTTGCATAATAATATAGGGTATCTATTGGGTAATCAAAATATTTTATAGAAAAATAATATTTGCTGATTGGTCAGCTGTGATGACATTTCCAATAGGCCCTTTACCTCATCAATGTCAATGACATTAATCCTTTTATTTTTAAGATTTTTCTACACTAAACATAGCTTGGTATTTTATAAATGATATTGATACACTAAAATTGTTACTGCACATTTACTACAGTAAAACTAAGGTTTATTTTCCTAATATATCCATAAACACAGTTCAATTAAATAATAATGGGATTAAACTGAAAATGATTACAGATATAACAAGTGCATACTGTACTGTCTTCTCATCATCAAGGTTAAATGCTGATGTGACCATTTATTGACTGTGCTGATTTGAGGGCTTTTTTAGAGGTTAATAATTTATTTTCTTTCTAGAGTTAAATAAAAAGTAAACAGACTAAAGGTTGTTTTATAATCAAACATACTGTAAGAGCACAGGCTTTATAACTCAGTCTAGTTTGAGAAAAGAGGAACAACAGCTGAAGAGGTAGGACATTTCTGTTATTGAGATCTGAATTATTGAATAGTTGATTTGTTTGATAAACATCTGTAAATCTGATCTTTTAGAAGAACATTAGAAGACAGAAAATACAGCAGTATGATGAAATGTTCAGTCACTGATGTGTCAAACTGTCATGAACATGTCCTCTTTGTCACCAACATGTTGCTAAACTGTTCAATTTCTTCTCAGAGACTTCAAGACTATGGAACGGAACGGTGTATTTTTGTGGATTTGTGCTTTTGCAATAGTTGTCTGTGGGAATCAAGAGACTTTACAACAACCTCCCGTTAGCGCTAAACTCCCGTCATTGATAAACATGAACAACGATTTTGCTTTTAACCTGTACAAGAGGCTTATAAAAATGCCTGATTATCAGTCCAAAAACATCTTCTTCTCTCCGTTCAGTGTGTCTATGGCCCTTTCTGAGCTGTCTTTAGGAGCCGGTGGAGACACCAAACAGCAGCTTCTCAGTGGCATTGGCCACAACAGCGCAATCTTTAGCACTGAAGAAATGCACCAGCTGTTTCACAGTCTACTGGAAGATATCGACAATAGGACAGGAGTGGACATTGATGTCGGCACTGCTCTTTATGCAAGCGACCGATTTAAGCCTCATTCCAAGTTTCTGCAGGACATGAAGGAGTTTTACCACTCTGATGGCTTCACTGTAGATTTCAGTGTCAAAGAAACAGTAGATCAAATTAATAAATATGTGGAGGAAAAAACACATGGGAAAATCAGTCAAGCTGTCAATAATCTGAAAGCGGATACTTTTATGTTTCTTCTCACATACATATATTTTAAAGGTACTGTAAGTGCACAGCTATACACAATAGTCACAAAGTATTGGAGTTATGGAAATAATATTAGATGTTCTTAAATAATTCCACTCTTTCTTCTGAAGGAAAATGGGACAAGCCTTTTAACCCACAAAAAACCAGTGAGGATACATTTCATATAGATGACAAGACCACCGTTCCAGTGCAAATGATGCATCAGTATGAATACCTCAAAGTCTATTATGATGCTGAACTGTCCACTAAAGTCCTCTGTCTAGACTACAATGACTCCTTCTCCATGTTTCTGGCTGTCCCAAATGTTCACATGGGGCGAAAAACTATCAAAGATCTAGAGATGACAATCTCTAGACAGCACATTGAAAAGTGGAGGAGAAGTGTATCTGAACGGTTTGTTGTCTACATCTAAACTAAGATCTAAAATTGAGCGCATTCATCATATGGATTACTCAGTCATCTTTAACCACAATGACTTCTTTTTTCCTGCAGTTTAGTTGACATCTACGTCCCCAAGCTCTCTCTGAAAACATCATACTCCCTGAAGGATATTTTGAAGGGAATGGGAATAGCTGATATGTTTTCAGATAAAGCAGACTTCACAGGAGTTTCAGAGGAAAGGATCTTCGTTTCAGAGGTAAAGTCTCAAATCCATCTCTATTTAAAATCAAAGGTCAAGTCAACAGTGTTCTGATTATATGCAGCATCTAACATGATGTTTACCCTTTAATTTTAGAAACATGGGTAACACTTTAGGTCACAATTCATGTTGTTAACAAACAATAACCAACAGTACCAGCTTAATAAACAACTAATTAACTGTTTATTAATAGTTAGTAAAAGATGTGTTTAGATTTGGGTAGGATTAGGAATGCACAATAAGATTATAGTTTATAACTACTAATGAACAGTTGATATCTTAATAACAGGTAATAAGCCAGTCGTTAATAGCATGAATCATGACCTACTGTAACGAAAGTGTTACTGAAATATGAGCAGCATTTGTATTCAATTTATATTCACTGAACTGAATCAAGCTAGGAATTTGGTCAAATAAAAATGGGACTCTGTGAATCAGAACTGAATCCACTCACGCAGCAACTTTTGTAGATTTTGAAGATTTGGGGACAGGGATTGCTTTGACATTGTTTTTTCAAAGTTTTGTGTAAAATAAAGGAAAACCTCTTTGTTTTTAAGCACATCACTGACATTTAAATATAACCTAAATCATGACTTAATTATACAATTAAAAGACTTTAAGATAGTCTGTTTGATTCACTTTTAGGTTTTGCATAAAGCCACTCTGGACATCGATGAGAAAGGAACCAGCGCAGCAGCAGTGACAGGAGCTTATTTTACTGTTTTGTCCTACAGCCCATTGAGTGATTTGAGATTTAATCGCCCATTCATGATCTTTATCACGGATCAAACAAATGACAACATCCTTTTCTTTGGAAAAATCATCAACCCAAATGAAAAACTGTGATGTGGTCCACAAGATGTTATAACAATGTTAGCCAGTAGGTGGAAACCATTTAACAACTGCTGTGCCTTTGTAGAGTTCAGTTCTTACTGTTCTAAAACATCTGGAGCAGCTTATCTACTGTAGGTGATGGTTGGAAAAAATAAACTGCAAGAAACTGATGTGATTCCTTTTATACACCACACATTTTGTGTTTAAAGGTGCTGTATGTAAGTTTTTGACTCTTCTAAAGCATAAAAATACCATAATATGTTTGCAGATATGTAAGAAACACGCCAAGTGAACATTCTTGTTTATCTGAAAAAGTGAAGTTAAAGTGAAGTAATTTCTGTCTTTTAATGACCTTGAGAAGGTGATTCATGCTTTTATTTTGGGAAGACTTGACTATTGCAACTCTTTGTATGTGGGTATTAGTCAAAATGCCCTGAATTGATTGCAATTAAGTAGTATGAGCACATATCCCCAGTTCTTTTACATTTAGTCATTTGGAGTTCTTTCCTCTCTGGGCTGGCTGCCTGTTAGGTCACGGATTGATTTTAAACTATAAACTTTTGTTTTTTAATCCTTAAATGGTCCAGCACCACCTTACTTATCAGATCTCCTACATGTATATAATCCTGGTAGGTCACTAAGGTCTTCTGATTAATTTATTCTATCAATACCAAGGTCTTGGTGTAAGTGAAGTGGAGATTGGGCTTTTGCTGTTATCGTCCCAAAACTCTGGAACGGGCTTCCACCCCACATCAGACACACTAAAACTCTGTTTTTAAAAAGCTTCTGAAACTGCATCTTTGTTCTTTAGCATTTGAGCCTTTTTAATGTTCAGGGGTTTGCCTTATGTTTTAATTGTCATGTATGTGATGTAGGATTTATTTTAATTAGTATTGATTGTGTTCAGCACTTTGGGCAATGTTGTGTTGTAAAAAATGTGCTATATAAACTAAATAACTAACTAACTAGTGATCCAGAGGTACATCCTTGATAAACTGTCCGATGTGCACTGCCCTCTGGGGTTTTGTGCTTAAAGCACCTGCTGATTGCTGGAGCTCAGATGCGCACGTACGCTGCGGCACATGACAGAGTGTGTATGTGGTCACGTGATGTGCATATTCAGCGGTATAGTGTGGAAGGAGGGCTTTTCAGAAATGATAGATGAAACACCAGCGTGGACGTGGATCGTCATTTTAAAACAAAGACGTATTAGTGTGAATGGGGCCGTGTGTTTTTTCCGTGAGCGGGTTGCTGCTGCGACGGGGGGAGGATCCCGATGCTGGCTCAGCCTTGTGATGTCTATCGACCATCGGCGATGGCATTGACTATCAACCCAACTCCAGTATCAACTGCTCCTGAAATCCCAATTTTGAATCTTTCAATCATTGGCCATGTTCCCACTGCAGGGAAATGTGACCCAAATCAGATTTTATTGTCCACATGTGAATCAGATCAGTTTGTGTCATGACATTGTGAACAGCACAACCCGCATGAAATATGATCTTTTCCATTCCTATTTGTCCCACTTTCATATCTGGTATTATAGCCGATAGAGAACTGATGCTTTGCAATGTGAACAATGTAAACAGTTAAGATGAAATTCATGCAAATTTTTCATCATCTTTGATCCTCATTCTGCAGTGGCACATTCTACAAATATCCTCTTCCTCCTCATTAACCCTTGATAAGTTCACTACACTGGTATATATGAGAAATATCCTTAGCCATGCCCCTCCAACAGTTTTATGAGAAGATGAAAAGAGGGGAAAAAAAAAACTCCACACCCTACTTATGTCACGGATTGGCCAGGCTCTTCCACCAGCATCACGCAAAGATCACCATCACCTGAGTATTAACCACACACAGCTGCACCCAATCACTTATAGTCACTATATAAGCACACACCTCACTTCACTCAGGGTCCGGTCTCGTTCCTACGAAGCGGACTCTGAGTGAACACCTCCTGGTAATCACTAGCATTCTATCTCAGTATATTGTACTTATCTGCTCTCTGTCTCTCCTAGTTTGTCCAGTGTTCCCGGTGTCCTGTCTGCCTTGTGTTTGTCATCAGTCTGTCTTCCCCGCAAGCCCTCTGGTGTGTGCATTCGGTCTCCCTCAGTATCAGTCATCCAGCCTGCCACCAAGGATCATCCGTACAACCGGACTCCACTCACTTCTCCTCCGTTCTCCTTATGTGCTCATGTGTTGCAAATAAACATTGTTAATAACTCACTCACCTTCCTTGTCCGTCTGCTTCCCATAACAACTTAATATTTAGTTTCGGTTGGAAATACATACTCAAGCTGGATAAAGACTCTGCAGAAACATTCAAGATGCATGTCTAACCACTAAGCCTCACATCAGAAAGTAACCATGGTTACTGCAGTAACCACCATAATCATAGTAACAATAACACTACGGGCAGTGCGGTGGCACATTGGGTATTGCTGTCACCTCACAGCAAGAAGGTTGCTGGTTCGAGCCTCAGCTGGGTCAGTTGGCATTTCGGTGTAGTGTTTGCGTTTTTTCCAGGTGCTCCGGTTTCCCCCACAAGTCCAAAGACATGCACTATAGGTGAATTGGGTCTGCTAAATTGTCCATAGTGTACGTGTGTGAACGAGACTGTATGGGTGTTTCCCAGTGATGGGTTGCAACTGAAAGGGCATCCGCTGCATAAAACATATACTATCCTTTTTGGTGAAGAAAAAAAAAAACTGGCGTTATTGTGCTGCCACATACTGCAAGCCACTTTTTTTTTAAACTAAATGATTTATTAACGTTGAAGGTCAATGGCTTCCCTTCCCTTCAACCAACCTACACAGTCATCTGTGTGTATTTGTGCAGAAAGGGGATCAATGTCTCTTTATCACTCATTTGCTGACATGCACCCATGCTTTACACCAGTTACATAATAATATAGGGTATCTATTGGGTAATCAAACTATTTTATATAAAAATAATATTTGCTGATTGGTCAGCTGTGATGACATTTCCAATAGGCCCTTTACCTCATCAATGTCAATGACATTAATCCATTTATTTTTAAGATTGTTTTTTCTACACTAAACATAGCTTGGTATTTTATAAATGATATTGATACACTAAAATTGTTACTGCACATTTACTACAGTAAAACTAAGGTTTATTTTCCTAATATATCCATAAACACAATTCAATTAAATAATAATGGGATTAAACTGAAAATGATTACAGTTATAACAAGTGCATACTGTACTGTCTTCTCATCATCAAGGTTAAATGCTGATGTGACCATTTATTGACTGTGCTGATTTGAGGGCTTTTTTAGAGGTTAATAATTTATTTTCTTTCTAGAGTTAAATAAAAAGTAAACAGACTAAAGGTTGTTTTATAATCAAACATACTGTAAGAGCACAGGCTTTATAACTCAGTCTAGTTTGAGAAAAGAGGAACAACAGCTGTCTGAAGAGGTAGGACATTTCTGTTATTGAGATCTGAATTATTGAATAGTTGATTTGTTTGATAAACATCTGTAAATCTGATTTTTTAGAAGAACATTAGAAGACAGAAAATACAGCAGTATGATGAAATGTTCAGTCACTGATGTGTCAAACTGTCATGAACATGTCCTCATTGTCACCAACATGTTGCTAAACTGTTCAATTTCTTCTCAGACTTCAAGACCATGGAATGGAACGGTGTATTTTTGTGGATTTGTGCTTTTGCAATAGTTGTCTGTGGGAATCAAGAGACTTTACAACAACCTCCCGTTAGCGCTAAACTCCCGTCATTGATAAACATGAACAACGATTTTGCTTTTCACCTGTACAAGAGGCTTATAAAAATGCCTGATTATCAGTCCAAAAACATCTTCTTCTCTCCGTTCAGTGTGTCTATGGCCCTTTCTGAGCTGTCTTTAGGAGCCGGTGGAGACACCAAACAGCAGCTTCTCAGTGGCATTGGCCACAAAAGCGCAATCTTTAGCACTGAAGAAATGCACCAGCTGTTTCACAGTCTCCTGGAAGATATCGACAATAGGACAGGAGTGGACATCGATGTCGGCACTGCTCTTTATGCAAGCGACCAATTTAAACCTCATTCCAAGTTTCTGCAGGACATGAAGGAGTTTTACCACTCTGATGGCTTCACTGTAGATTTCAGTGTCAAAGAAACAGTAGATCAAATTAATAAATATGTGGAGGAAAAAACACATGGGAAAATCAGTCAAGCTGTCGATAGTCTAGAAGCGAATACTTTTATGTTTCTTCTCACATACATATATTTTAAAGGTACTGTAAGTGCACAGCTATACACAATAGTCACAAAGTATTGGAGTTATGGAAATAATATTAGATGTTCTTAAATAATTCCACTCTTTCTTCTGAAGGAAAATGGGAAAAGCCTTTTAACCCACAAAGAACCAGTGAGGATACATTTCATATAGATGATAAGACCACCGTTCCAGTGCAAATGATGCATCAGTATGAATACCTCAAAGTCTATTATGATGCTGAACTGTCCACTAAAGTCCTCTGTCTTGACTACAACGACTCCTTCTCCATGTTTCTGGCTGTCCCAGATGTTGACATGGGGCGAAAAACTATCAAAGATCTAGAGATGACAATCTCTAGACAGCACATTGAAAAGTGGAGGAGAAGTGTATCTGGACGGTTTGTTGTCTACATCTAAACTAAGATCTAAAATTGAGCGCATTCATCATATGGATTACTCAGTCATCTTTAACCACAATGACTTCTTTTTTCCTGCAGTTTAGTTGACATCTACGTCCCCAAGCTCTCTCTGAAAACCTCATACTCCCTGAAGGATATTTTGAAGGGAATGGGAATAGCTGATATGTTTTCAGATAAAGCAGACTTCACAGGAGTTTCAGAGGAAAGGGTCTTCGTTTCAGAGGTAAAGTCTCAAATCCATCTCTATTTAAAGTCAAAGGTCAAGTCAACAGTGTTCTGATTATATACAGCATCTAACATGATGCTTACCCTTTAATTTTAGAAATATGGGTAACACTTTAGTTCAGGTCACAATTAGGGCTGGGTATCGAGTTCGATACTTTTTAAGCACCGACCAAACCGTCTCGACACTACCGAGTATCGAAAATTCATTTTCATTCAATGCCAAATTTCGATACCCAAGGGTATAATCTTGTCAACGTCAGTGAGCACCACTTGGAGAAAACCTGCATACGTGCAACGTGCCCGGATCAAATGCTGGTGATTGGCTGCGGCGAGGCTGTCTTGAAAATCAGCAGTTTACGGCGGTTACACCCACTCGCGCAGAGCTTGTCAAATTGTCAAACAAACATACAAAATCAGTTAACTTCTAGCACTTCTTGCTTGTGTACCATTAAAGTTTAAGGCCCCATTTACACTGCAGATAAATGTGACCCAATTCCGATTTTTTGTTCATATGTGACACAGATCGGATCTGTTCTTTGACCGTGTAAACAGAAAAAAACCGCATGCATTCAGATATTCAGCAATCGGTTTCAGGCCTCCTTCATATGTGGAAATAAATCAGATACAAATCGGATATGTGACAATGCGACTGTCATGTAAACAGGCAGATCGGATTTATTGAGGCGTTCTGTTCTGATCATCATTAAACTTGTGACAATGTGGTGCTTCTCCGCGGTAATGATGTAGAAGGAAGAGCGAGTCTGGAGATTCCGACGCGGTAAACAACAGAGGAAACATGGAGGAAAGTGGTCAGTCGCCACAATTTGCTCCCACCAGACCTGAGATCTCTCTCACACATTCCTCTGAATGATGGAGTACATCATACAGCATATAAACCATTAGCGCGAGCTGCGATGACGGCCCTTTCCCACCTCCTCCGCCTCAAAATCATAGCTATACACAAGACAGTTTCTTCCATCGTGGCTAGTGTGGCACATATGCTAAAACCCGCGTTTATGCATGCATCGTATATTGTACGGCAAGTGTAAAGACATGAATTGGATATGGGTCACAATTAAAAGAACGTGTAAACGGACAGACAAAAAAAAATCTGATATAGGCAGTATCATATGTATACGGAATTGGGCATCAAGACCTGACAGTGTAAACGGGGCTTAAGTTTGTGCGGGGTAAATTTATTAATCCTTTTTTGACCTAACGTACGCTGTGTAACATTATGTAGTTTCGATGGCTTTAAATAGCTGGCTAAGTTGATACTAAAATACTAGTTGATACTAAAATAACAGTAAGTGATGAAGTTTACCTCACATTAAACTTATCTTATATAAATGTCTATATCCTTGGCTGCAATAACAGTTTAGCTTTCATGTTTTCTTCACATTAATGTTATAGTCTCTCCTCCTGCTGACCCTGGAATTAGGAGACCATCAAGTGATAATCCATTTACACTGGCAGAAAAAGTAAAAATGAACAAAGAAAGGAAAGATGAATGCCACAGGGTCGTTACAAATTTTATTGTTAAAGGTTGGCTGCATTTTTCTACTGTGGAGAAAGATTAGATTTACTGGATATGCATTTTTCAATGCCTAGAAAGGAACCAAAAACATAGTCAAAATAAGTCCATGCGATATAAGTGGTTCAATCATAATTATATGAAGCTGCGAGAATACCTCTGTGTGCAAAGTAAACAGAAATAACTATTCAATGATTTATCCATGGGAGGATCAGAAAGCTCTTGGATTAAATCTAAAATATCTTCATTTGTAGATAATTAATGACAGAATTAAAATCTTTGGGTGAATTAAACCTTTAAGCAGCAGTAAGCCTCACAAATACTTAAAATTGATTGACTTAAAACTGCTTGAACTTTATTAAAACTGTTTGCACTAATATATTGTGTTAACTACACTT
Organism: Danio aesculapii; assembly: GCF_903798145.1. Classification (NCBI taxonomy): domain Eukaryota; kingdom Metazoa; phylum Chordata; class Actinopteri; order Cypriniformes; family Danionidae; genus Danio; species Danio aesculapii. The sequence continues at coordinate 30,141,776 of NC_079439.1, forward strand.
TGTTCATTTTGTGCTTTTGTTCCTTTGTTTATTGGTCTTAAAGATAAGCCTGCTGTGAAAAGTGTCACAAACATCCTGAAAAAATAATCTTGTTAAAATATATTTCTTAAAATAAAAGTATCGAAAAAAAGTATCGTTCGGAACCAGTATCGAATTCAGGGTATTGGTATCGGTATCGAAAATTTTGGAACGATACCCAGCCCTAGTCACAATTCATGTTGTTACAAACCAATAACCAACAGATCCAGCTTAATAAACAACTAATTAACTGTTTATTAATAGTTAGTAAAAGTTGCGTTTAGATTTGGGTAGGATTAGGAATGCACAATAAGATTATACTTTGTAACTACTAATGAACAGTTGATATCTTAATAACAGGTAATAAGCCAGTCGTTAATAGCATAAATCGTGACCTACTGTAACTAAAGTGTTACTGAAATATGAGCAGCATTTGTATTCAATTTATATTCACTGAATTGAATCAAGCTAAGAATTTGGTCAAATAAAAATGAGACTCTGTGAATCAGAACTGAATCCATTGAGGCAGCAACATTTGTAATTTTTGAAGATTTGGGTACAGGGAGTGTTTTGACATTATTTTACACAAAACTTTGAAAAACCAAAAGGAAAATCTCTTTGTTTTTAAGCACATCACTGACATTTAAATATAACCTAAATCATGACTTAATTATACAATTACAAGACTTTAAGAGGAGTCTTTTTGATTCACTTTTAGGTTTTGCATAAAGCCACTCTGGATATCGATGAGAAAGGAACCACCGCAGCAGCAGTGACAGAAGTTTATATAAGATTTACATCCTACAGCCCATTGAGTGATTTGAGATTTGATCGCCCATTCATGATCTTTATCACGGATCAAACAAATGACAACATCCTTTTCTTTGGAAAAATCGTCAACCCAAATGAAAAACTGTGATGTGGTCCACAAGATGTTAAAACAATGTTAGCCAGTAGGTGGAAACCATTTAACAACTGCTGTGCCATATATTGCAGACTACTAGAGTCGCCTTCCTGCAGAGTTCAGTTCTTATTGTTAGAAAACACCTGCATCAGCTTATGTAGATGATGGTTGGAAATAAACTGCAAGAAACTGAACCTGCAAAACTGGGTACCATGCAGGCGTTGGGAGATTTATTTCATCTTACCCACTAAGTGATAACTGTTATATGATTTTATTTCACTTACGGTTTGTGCTGAGCTTAGGGAAAAAAAATGCCTACAGAACAATTTAAAGTACAATAAACACATTTATTGGTTAAACACCTGACAATCCAACAGCTTCACACATATGACTGTATATTTGCATGTTCTTGATTTATTTAATAAAATTTGGGCATTTTGAAAATAATGTTTAAATAAAATTTTACATCTGGACTCAACTAATTATGCAGATAATTGTCAACACATCTTAATAATTGAGCACTTTTAAAGTATTGATTACTTCTGTTTACATTATGCTTGCATTACCAAGGCAACAACGCATTTTTATTTATAATTTCTTTATGATTTTATTGATTCCAGAGAGCTCCGTTTCACTTATTAGCACCATCGTAGTGAATGAAACTTAAGCAAAGAGAGCACTCGGCTCTTCTCTCTTAATTCAGCGCGAACAGTCAGTCGAGAAGAAAACTTCTTAGCAGACAGCGGGTAAACAGAGTGAATAACGGAGCGATCAGGCGCGGAAGAACACCCAGCAGAAGCAGGACTGAAGTAACAGACCTGCTGTATGTCCACGTCCACACAGGATGCTTCTGGGCCTGGACACGGACCTTGATCTGGCTGTTAGCGATCACTGATTTAGGCTATCTTTGCAACAACAAAAAGGCAATTGTTATGTTTTTGAGTCTGTTGAAACCCTGACAGCATTTCACTGTGATTTGGTTGTATCTCCTTGCCATGCTGAAACCCACAGAAACCACACACACACACACACACACACACACACACACACACACACACACACACACGTCTGGACACGTGATGTCAACAACAGATTTACACACGAAGATTGGAAATGATTGGAAAGGTCTTCGCACGAGCATAAAAGGTAATCAGAACTACTTTGTTGGGGTTGTTTTTATTAACAAACAAAGTTTTTATTATCAAACCAATATTAATAATGAATATTTTGAACCGTGTATCACAGGATGCACCGAACCATGGGACAATATGTTTGTTTTTTTACAGAGAACCGTTGCATCCCTACTATTTACTACTGATTTGATTACTTTCATACACCACACATTTTGTGTTCAATAACTGAACTCTAGATGGAAAATAAGGAGCTAAAATAACAATACAAAAAGACATTGCTGGTCTTCACTCACAGTAGAAGAACACAAAACCTTGTTTTTTCCTTAAAGGTGCAGTATGTAAGTTTGACCCAGTGGTTGAACTAGGTATTGCATTCCTGGATCAAAGCACAGGTTAAAAAAAAAACAAAAACAAAAAAAAGCAGGTTGCCAGATTGACGACCAACAGGAGCAAGTCTGATGATCGAGGCTAAAGGCTGATTTAAATCACGTTCTATAAAAAAGCAACGGAAGGAATATTTTCCATATTTAAAGGAGTTTTTGTTCTAACCAACTGCTGAAATTGATATATTAGAAACGGCTTCTTTTTCTTGCAGCTGAACAACAGAAAACTGACAATGATCAGCTCAAGTAAACATCATGTGCTTTTTTCAGTGTAAATACTAACATTGTGAGTTTGAATGCCATTTTACATGACATTTATTGCCATACTACTGAAAGCAGCATCAGACAGTTCACCTCAGATCTTGAAAATAAAATAAACGTTTGACATTGAACTCTAGAACTAAACACATATGAGTGATTCAGCATTTATATTTAATAATGTTAAAGAGGTTTAACATGTATTAATTAGATTATAATCCTTACCATTTCGTGAGTGAGTGCATATTCTGTGCTTCTGAATAGCTGAGTTTAAATTTCTATCATGTTTCTTCTGGGGCAAACAACCAAATTGTGTATCACCGCAAATCTCATCATGTAGCATGTTGTTGGGACACGGGGTTACAATGTAACCTGCTCACCTAATGTTTATGTTCATAATATTTATATAATTTGCCAATTAATAACCTCATGTGGAACTCTGAATCTGCATCTCATTTTGAAGTCTGCTACTGTCTACCGGAGGTCTCATTTCGGTCACGGGCTCATGCTTTGGGTCTGTGTATGTACTGCACTGGTGCAGGTCACATCGCGGCTCATTGTCCGGTAAAAGCCAGAGCCCGTGAGTAGGTAAGAGGTTACGGACGGGTTGCAGCCACACTTCTGAAGGTGAAGTTGGAGTGGTCATCTGGGAATTTTATGACTAAAGAACTTATTGACTCTGGTTTAGTTCAAAGACTTGGACTTCCTGTGATTTTTCTCTCCCAACCTATATTTGTTCATGCTCTCAATGGTTTCTCTCTTCCTTCCATTACTCATTCCATTGGTCCTAAAGATTGATCACCTCTGGTAACCACTCTGAAATTATTTTTTTTTTTTTAACAGAAGCTCCTGTCACTCCAGTGGTCCTTGGGGATCATTGGCTGGTAATGCATAATCTACATATTAATTGGAGGCAGGAATCAATAATCTCCTGGAGTGAGAGCTGTCATGCTACATGTTTGTTGTCTGCTTGTTCTTCTGTGTCTCGTTCTGTTTTTCGGGAAGAACACATGGATCTGTCAAACGTGCCCAGTGAGTACCTTGACCTGAAGAGATTGTTCAGTAAGTCTCGAGCTGCTTCTCTTCCTCCACATTGTCCCTATGACTGTGCTATAGAGTTACTGCCAGGTATGTCTCCGCCTAAAGGCAAACTTTATTTGCTCTCAACTCCAGAGAGGGAGGCCATGGAGAAATATATTTCTGATTCTCTAGTAGCTAAGATCATCCGTCCTTCATCACCAGCAGGGGCGGGGGTTTTTTTTGTGAAAAAGAAAGATGGCTCCCTCCGTCCTTGTATAGACTACCGAGGGCTGAACACCATCACGGTGAAGAATACTTATCTTTTGCCGCTGATGTCTTCTGCCTTCGAACGTCTGCAGGGGGCATCCTTTTTCACAAAATTAGATCTCCGTAACGCTTACCATTTGGTCCGTATTCGAGAAGGCGATGAATGGAAGACTGCTTTTAATACTCCCAGGGGGCAATTTGAGAATTGTGTTCTTCCTTACGGTCTATCCAACGCCTCTGCTGTGTTGAGAGATATGCTAGATCAGTTCATTTATGCTTACCTGGATGACATACTGATATTTTCCCATTCTCTCCAGGAACATTTTCAACACGTCAGGCGAGTGCTTCAGAGGCTGCTAGAGAATGGGCTTTATGTCAAGGTGGAGAAATGCGTATTTCATGCACAGTCTGTTCCTTTTCTGGGACATATTGTGTCGGTTGAGGAAATGCGCATGGATCCAGAGAAGGTTCTGGCTGTGGTAAATTGGCCAACTCCAGACTCCAGCAAGGCCCTACAAAGGTTTCTTGGTATTGCCGGCGTTTTATTCGCAACTTCAGCCAGCTCACCGCGCCTCTGACTGCCTTAACCTCCATCAAGACTCCGTTCAGGTGGTCCAATGCAGCACAAGTTGCGTTTGACCGACTGAAAAGCTGCTTTGTTTCAGTTCCCATTCTCATTGCCCCTGATCCATCACGGCAGTTCGTGGTGGAGGTTGACGCATCAGAGGTGGGGGTCGGCGCTATCCTGTCCCAGCGCTCTTCCTCGAACGGCAAGATGCATCCCTGCGTGTATTTTTCACATCGTCTAAACTATCCCTAAACTCAACCAATAGTGTTTTCAAAAGCACTGATTGACCCGCCCACGCACTTCCCTAAACCCAACTAAGTTTTAAAAAGCAATCCAGAAAAAGAAAAGCCATCGTCTGATTTTTGATATGTTTTCACATTTAACCACATTCTTACTCTGTTATTTACTTGTTTATTTTATACTTTGGCTTCGCTATTTGTCTTATCCCCTTTTTGGAACAATTTTTTTACCAGACTCAAACCCTGTTGTTGTGGTCAACTGCTCTCTGCGTCTCAAGTCCGCTGACGTGCATGGTGAGCTAACTGGACAAACCGCTAACAGCAGAAAAGCGTCAATAAAAAAAGTAAAGCGGTCAGCTGGAAAGCATGAAAAGAAACGCTGTCATACCACCCTGTATCATTCGTTATCAAAACTAAATGCAGGCATACGTACTTCTTGCTACATAATTCGCGATCTCCAGAAATGTATATATGGCTACATTTCAAAATAAGCCTATCTTGGCATTTTCAGGAGCTTCTGGAAAGAGTTATTTTAATTAATTAAAATTTGTTGACCAACTTCTCTTCTTACTTTATGAGTAATTTAATCTGGACCAAACGCTGCTTAGAGTTCCACACCATGGGATTGCGTTTCTTCTCACAGACACTATCTCGATACTCTGAAGTTAGTCAGAGGATGTAGGGTTAACTAATACCCCGTTAGTCTGGTTGCCTCCAGCTCACTCATACTAAAAGACTAGTTAATTTAGTCATTTCCAAACAACTTACTAACATCAGTGATTAAATGATTAAAAGGTCTTCATGCTGCAGTGCCTCCTGCTTTGTATAGTCAAATGCGCCTTAAAAATCTATAAAATCATGTCACAACATAAAGGTTGCGCAGACTCCACTTAATCTACTGGATACAATGAATTCAGAAGACTCCAGAATTAATCAAAAAGGTTAACATATTTTGCAAGGCAGGTAAAAGCTTCACTTAAAATTAATAAATAAATGAATACAAAATACAAAACTGATCAGCATAACAAATAAACAAAAATACAAATACAAGGTTAGAAATAATTTCAAAAAGTCAGCATACCTGGCAATAGAAGAGATACACAGAGGCTTTGCGGGAAGTCTGGCTCGAAAATCTTCACTAAGGAATTTGCCAAATCTCTTTAGATACACATAAACATCTGGAAAACGCTCATGAACATTTAGAACCAAAATATTTGTCTCTGTTTTCATAGTTGACTAAACTACAAAGAGTTAGCCATTAGTTTGGGGTGAAAAAGTTTATCAGAAGATCTTTATTGAGGGTTTCCTTAATTAGGATAGAAGACACTTTAGCAGTTTACCAGTCACACCTGAATAATTATAATTACTTTGCAAATACAGAAGGGGAGAAAAGGTCCGAGTTGAACATGGAGGAGGGCAAGAAGGGTGTTTTGGGCACTTTCTCACATCCTCTTTTCCGTATTCGAGTTTTATTGCTTTATTGCAGGACACATTTAAGTTTGAGTAAAATCCATCCCTTCATTAGCAAATGTTTTTATGCTTTAAATGGTTTCTGACTTCTTTGGTGTTAAAACAAACTGGCGTTATTATGCTGCCACATAACAGTCAAACATTTTTTCTAAATGATTTGCTAATCTTGAAGGTCAATGGTCATCTGTGTGTATTTGTACAGAAAGTGGATCAATGTCTCTTTATCACTCATTTGCTGACATGCACCCACGCTTTACACCAGTTGCATAATAATATAGGGTATCTATTGGGTAATCAAACTATTTTATATAAAAATAATATTTGCTGATTGGTCAGCTGTGATGACCTTTCCATTAGGCCCTTTACCTCATCAATGTCAATGACATTAATCCTTTTATTTTTAAGATTGTTTTTTCTACACTAACCATAGCTTGGTATTTTATAAATGATATTGATACACTAAAATTGTTACTGCACATTTACTACAGTAAAACTAAGGTTTATTTTCCTAATATATCCATAAACACAATTCAATTAAATAAAAATGGGATTAAACTGAAAATGATTACAGATATAATAAGTACATCCTGTACGGTCTTCTCATCATCAAGGTTAAATGCTGATGTGACCATTTATTGACTGTGCTGATTTGAGGGCATTTTTAGAGGTTAATAATTTATTTTCTTTCTAGAGTTAAATAAAAAGTAAACAGACTAAAGGTTGTTTTATAATCAAACATACTGTAAGAGCACAGGCTTTATAACTCAGTCTAGTTTGAGAAAAGAGGAACAACAGCTGTCTGAAAAGGTAGGACATTTCTGTTATTGAGATCTGAAATATTGAATAGTTGTTTTGTTTAATAAACATCTGTAAATCTGATCTTTTAGAAGAACATTAGAAGACAGAAAATACAGCAGTATTATGAAATGTTCATAGTGACTGATGTGTCAAACTGTCATGAACATGTCCTCATTGTCATCAACATGTTGCTAAACTGTTCAATTTCTTCTCAGACTTCAAGACCATGGAACGGAATGGTGTATTTTTGTGGATTTGTGCTTTTGCAATAGTTGTCTGTGGGAATCAAGAGACTTTACAACAACCTCACATTAGCGCTAAACTCCCGTCATTGATAAACATGAACAACGATTTTGCTTTTCACCTGTACAAGAGGCTTATAGAAATGCCTGACTATCAGTCCAAAAACATCTTCTTCTCTCCGTTCAGTGTGTCTATGGCCCTTTCTGAGCTGTCTTTAGGAGCCGGTGGAGACACCAAACAGCAGCTTCTCAGTGGCATTGGCCACAACAGCACAATCTTTAGCACTGAAGAAATGCACCAGCTGTTTCACAGTATACTGGAAGACATCGACAATAGGACAGGAGTGGACATCGATGTCGGCACTGCTCTTTATGCAAGCGACCGATTTAAACCTCATTCCAAGTTTCTGCAGGACATGAAGGAGTTTTACCACTCTGATGGCTTCACTGTAGATTTCAGTGTCAAAGAAACAGTAGATCAAATTAATAAATATGTGGAGGAAAAAACACATGGGAAAATCAATCAAGCTGTCGATAGTCTAGAAGAGGATACTTTGATGTTTCTTCTCACATACATATATTTTAAAGGTAAGTGTGCAGCTATATACAATATATTCAAACTAATGGAGTTTTGGAAATTAGATCTTCTTAAATAATTCCACTCTTTCTTCTGAAGGAAAATGGGAAAAGCCTTTTAACCCACAAAGAACCAGTGAGGATACATTTCATATGGATGATAAGACCACCGTTCCAGTGCAAATGATGCATCAGTATGAATACCTCAAAGTCTATTATGATGCTGAACTGTCCACTAAAGTCCTCTGTCTTGACTACAACGACTCCTTCTCCATGTTTCTGGCTGTCCCAGATGTTGACATGGGGCAAAAAACCATCAAAGATCTAGAGATGACAATCTCTAGACAGCACATTGAAAAGTGGAAGAGTAGTGCCATTAAAAGGTTTGTTGACCTCATCAAAATTAAGACCATCCCAATTATTTCATTCAAGTGTTTTAAGTTTAGTGCTTTCATCATATGGATTACCCTGTCATCTTTGACCACAGTGACTTCTTATTTCCTGCAGAAAAGTTGACATCTACGTCCCCAAGCTCTCTCTGAAAACATCATACTCCCTGAAGGATATTTTGAAGGGAATGGGAATGGCTGATATGTTTTCAGATAAAGCAGACTTTACAGGAGTTTCAGAGGAAGGGATCTTCGTTTCAAAGGTAAAGTCTCAAATCCCCATATGGGTACATTCACACAACACGTGTGAATGTACCCATTTCCAAAATGCCATTTCCCAGTGTTCTGCAGGCCTGAAAAGACAAACTTTTAAAAATGGCTTTTAATAAAACAATCTATTTAAATTCCATTGTAAATATCTAATCTATTTATTCTAGGTTTTGCATAAAGCCACTCTGGATATCGATGAGCAAGGAACCACCGCAGCAGCAGTGACAACAGTAGAATTCAGACCACTGTCCTACAGCCCATTGAGTATTTTGAGTTTTGACCGTCCATTCATGATCTTTATCATGGATCAAAAAAATGGCAACATTCTTTTCTTTGGGAAAGTCGTCAACCCAAAGGAAAACCTTACTAGCTAATATAACAATTCAAATACAGTTAGTTCTGCTTTTCATTGATAGTGGAATGACCACAAGACAAACTGTATATGTATATGTAGCGGTCGTTTCTCTGCGTTGTGTTATTTGTAATGAAAGAAATCTCCACACAAATCTGGTCGTGCTGAGGTGATTTATTTTTGCCTGTACAACACACACAACCAGGCAGTCACTCTCTCAATATCAGTTGAGTCCCTCTTTTGCCTCTCCCCTCAACAGACATCGGGAAAGAGAACGACAAGCTCTCCATATACACTCACTTTCAAATATACATACACAAGATGTATAATATTACATACTAATATAAAAGAATAGTAATAATAATAACAATATGAATATATATATAATAATTCTTATATAAAAATATATTAATATTCACAATTACAGTAATGCAGCACAGCATGTGTTACCTAAATATCAATTTACATACCTGTACAACACACACAACCAGGCAGTCACTCTCTCAATATCAGTTGAGTCCCTCTTTTGCCTGTTAACCACAAGGTATCTTTAAAATACACGGATATTCAACTACTAAACACACTGCATTCTATTAATAAGTCTCAATGCATCTTTAATGTGCTTACAAAATATATATATTCAAACTTCTATACATACTTATACATATTCAACCCTTTTATATACATCTATATTTTATTTATTATTGAATATCTATCTATTTATCAAAGTAGATCTATGTAATTATAAGATATTTAATCATAACTTTAGCCGCGACGGCGCTAATACATCTCTCACTCGCGACGCACGTGCGCGGGCCGCCATTTCACACTTTATAACTTTCACCCATTAACAGCACTCAAATAAACCTAACTTATTAACACTTGAACAAGTGGTCAAATATAACATCACATGGCCTGTTTTCTCAAAAGCAGGTCATCTAAACATAATATACACAGCTAAACAGCATTTTAAAGTCAAATGGGCAGAGCTCATAGAAACTGTACCTCTCCTCTCAACAGACATCGGGAAAGAGAACGAGCTCTGAGCGCGCCAATACTTATGGCCCGTTTCCACTGAGTGGTACGGTACGGTACGGTTTGGTTTGGTACGCTTTTATGGCCGTTTCCACTGTCAAAAAGCGTACCGAACCGAACCGTACCGTACCGTACCACTTTTTCGGCACCCTTTCGAAAGGGTCCCAAACACGAGAAAGGGTACCAAAAGGCGGAGCCACACGCGCAGCTGAACGCTATTGGTTTACAGAGATACGTCATTTGCCTACGCAACAAGCCAGAATGAAAACAAAAAACCCGCCATGTCTGAAAAACACAGCGAGAGATTTTAGCGGAATTATAAATACATATAATAACGAGCCATGGTCGATCTGGGCTCAAACAAACCTTGTCGTCATCTTGATGGACAGCCACAAATCCAAGAAGAAGAGCAGATTTACCCTGTGCCCCGTAGTTTTTTACGAGCCAGTCTGAGGCGCGAGCGGTTTCGCTTTCTTGCTAGCGCTCGCGCGCGTCTAACATTATATCTGAAATAACAAACTTCTTGAGGTGATGATAATAACCTGCGCTTGATTATTGATGTGCTTTTGAAACCCGATCCTGTCAGACACTGACAAACGCGAGAGTGAAGCGCGAAGAAACAAAGGAGAAGCCGGGAAAAAAGGAGCACATTAAATACGGGCGAAATGTCTACATTATGTAGTTCTTTTGTAGTTGGTAACATATCGGAGACTGTAAGGCGCTGTATGTGCCTATATATGTTCATTTATTTAGTTATTTAATATAATTACAGACGTTACAGTAGGCTGTTTCGCACTGTCTTTGATCTGCAGTTATAATCAACTCATGTTCATTGAAAAGTTAGTAATAAACATTTCTACACAAGTATTGATGTGTATGAAGCATCTGTTTTGTGTGAAGAGCTTCTCATACGATATGTAAGTGACCTGTACAGCTTTACTCTAGACATTTCCTCGAGCTAGAATGACGTCGACTGAAACTTTCTGTCATACACCACGCCCACCAAAAGGGTACCCTTGTTAGTGGAAACGCAAGCCTGATAAAGGTGACCCGTACCAAACCGAACCGTACCGTACCATACCAGTCAGTGGAAACGAGCCATTATATCCCTCTTGCTACGTCACGTCAGCCAACGTGCACACTGTGACGCCTAACCCCGCGAAAGCGCATGAAAATCTTTCAAAATAAAAGACCCAGACAAATAATCATTTAAATATAACAATATAAAGAAATAATGATTTATAATCTGGTGTAACAACATACTCTGCTACATATATTTCATGTACAGTAGATATTAAAAACTGGATAACTAATAACTTTTTTTTTCCATGACACTGCAGACAGCGGAAGGGCTTTTCTCTTGTAGAATTACTCACATGCTTTTGGCTGCAAACTATTTGCTAATTTGTTATAGTTAGAATACAATTTTTATCATTACAAATTTTATTAAATAAAATGTTTTCTTGATTGAAAAAGCATAATTACTCATTACTCGTTTATTTGTTCCTTATGTTACAAATAAATTGTGTTGAAAATTTGTGTATCAAATTTGATCCTACAGGTATAACAAGTGCTTTATTCCCAAACATTGTCACATTTTGTTAATAAAATATATATCCTGCCTAATTAATGACTGAAATGCCATTTTTAAATATTTTGTGGGTATTTTTACAGAAAATTCATAATCAGTAAACTTTGATCAATTTATGTGTATTTTTAGATGTCAAAAAAACAAAAAGAGCAGAGGAAGAAGATACACAAAAAGTGTCTTGAAAACGTCATCAACATAATAATGGATGGCAATAAATGATAAAGCAGTTAGAGGAAGATGAGGAGGAGGAATGGACTCATCAGGTGATTATCAAGTGTATTCCAGACAAGTCGTCGAGATCCAAACAACACAAAAACAGGACAAAGTCAAAAAGCATTGAGTGAAGAGCAATGAAAAAAGGAAAGAATACAGACGGAGAAAAATACAATATCATGCTGCATTTGTTGATTTCATTGAATCTGCTTAGGAAGGCACTAAGATCGACTGCTTCCTGACTGTGTTTGTATTGTTGGGACCTCAACTTCTGAAGAACAGAACTCTGCAGAACAATGCACGTGTCTGGATCCACAAGTATCTCTTTAAAAGGCTGAGAGAGAAGAAGAAACATTACCACACAAACATGGCATCAAGTCAAAAGGTCCACAATGAGAGGGAATGAAAAATAAAATCAATACAAACTTCTAAACAACAACACGTTTCACTGAGGCAAAACACTTCCAAATCATGCAATGCAACTTCCAAATCATGCAAATGGGGGGGGGGGGGGGGGGGGGGAGCAAAACAATTGGTGCTTCTTTTTTTTTGTTCATTTCAAAAAGCTACAAAAACAAAACAAAATAATTAACTGTACCACTTTTTGGGCACCCTTTGCAAATGTTACCAGCACAATAGAATGGTACTAAACAGGAGGAGCTAGATAATAGCAGCTGAACGCTATTGGTTTACAGAAAATAGTCACTTGCGCATACAGCAAGCCAGGAGAATGAAAACAAAGGAAGTGTCTTTTATAAATACACAGCCAAGACATTACATCGTAACAATACATGTAATAATGAGTCATGGTCAACCAGAGCTCAAACAAATCTTGTTGTATTCTTGTGACAAACCGCCACATGCCAAAAAGAACAGAATCTGCTGCTATGTGTTATTGTTCTTTACGAGGCGGTCTTTAAAGACAGTAGAAAGCACTAGTGGCTTTACTTTTTCTCTCTTCGCTCTGTTTGATTGTGCTCGCCACTCATCTATATTTGAAATGACAAACTTGAGCTCATTTTTTTCAGAAACAGACATTATTCTATTAGCAACCCCAAACATGAATAAACTGATGTTTAATTTTTATCATCACCTTTTGAACTATTATGAACTCAGAAATATGAAATTACTTTTAGCAATAATTTACTCGTGCTGGTGAAGAATAAAGATACAGACGAGAGGTTTGCACTGACTGCAGGCTATACATTTCATATTGTTTTTGAACTCAAATAATGGCTAAATGTACGTTTTAAGTAATTTTTCTGTAATTGGTAACATTTCGGAGACGGTAAGGGTCTGTATGTGTTCATATATGTTATTTATTTTATATTATTGCAGATGTTACAGTAAGCCGTTTCGGATTATAATTGGTCTGCAGGTATAATTAAATCCTGTTCATGTTAATAATTACATTTATGCATAAGCATTTATGTGTATAAAGCATCGGTTTTGTGAAAAGCGCTTCTAATTTGATATGTGAATGGCCCGTATTAATTTACTCGTACATTTCTTCGAGCAAGAATGACATTGATTGCAACTTCGTCTAACACAGTGCCTATCAAAAGGGTAACATTTGGCAGTGGAGACAAGTCTGATAAAGGTGACCCGCACCTAACCATACTGACTACCACTGAGTAGAAACAAGCCATTACTGAACCGATACCAAATTCTCTGTGTCTGCATCGTGTTGCATCAAAAAACTATTAATTTTGATACGCCCAAGTAGACCTGATCAACAAAAAGAATTATTTCAGTAGGTTTGAAACCTCAGTTACACTAAGACCCCAAGTTTTTGTTTGGGTGAATGCAGACAGGTGGGGTTCAGAACATTTCCCTACCTCCAACATGGGGATCGTTTGAGAGACACTGATGTAGTGAGAGATGCAGGTAACTTTGAATTTCCTCCTTTACTAAAATACTGCAAGCATACTTATTTGCCCATCTTACTCCTTTCTTTTTCTCTGAATGTGGTTTAAATTATTAAAAGGACTGGTACAGCGGTAGGTTTTCACTCCTACCAAGAAGGATCACATCAAGCTTGACAGTTGATTAGTCTGGTCAGAAACGATCTTGCTTGGCAGAAAAGAAACCTGCATCAGATTCAGCCCTTTACAGATAATTTCACATATGACTGATATGTGCCTATAGTCTGCAACAAATGTTTCTTTCATAGTACTGAAAATGTAAATATCAAAATCTCACTCACTCCTGATACTGTGTGTGATTTTTAATTTACAGGCACTTATTCAGAGGCCAGAAAAACCATATAAAACAATATCATGCCAACACGGCATAGAGCATGAGATAAATTACATCAGAACATAATAACCGACTGATCTTTTACTGAACCAATACCAAATCGTCTGTGTATGCATTGTGATGCCTTGAAGCAACAATTGATTTTGATACCCCTAAGTAGAACTGATCAACAAAAATGTGATGTTATTTCAATAGGTTTGAAAGCTCCGTTAAACTTAAACCCAAGTTTGTTTTGTTTGTGTGACTGCAGACAGGTGGGGCTCAGAACCTTTCCCTACCTCCAACATGGGGAACGGCAGAAAACGTTTGAGAGACACTGATGTAGTGAGAAATGCAGGTAACTTTGAATTTCCTCCTTTACTAAATAAATACTGCTAGCATGCTTATTTTACTCTCTTCCTCGTTCTTTTTCCTCTTAATGTCACTATATTGTTGTTTAGATTATTACTAAGACTGCTATAGCTGTAGGTTCTCACTCCTATTAAGAAGGATCAGGTTCGACAGTTGATTGGTCTGGTTAGACATGATCTTAGTTGGTAGAATAGAAAACTGCATCAGCCCTTTACAGATAATATTTCCTATCTGACTGATAGGTATGTGCCCATATTCTACAACATGTTTCTTTCATAGTATTATTAAACGCTTAAATAAAAAAATCTCACTCACTCCTGATATTGTGTGTGATTTTAATTTACAGGCACTTATTCAGAGGTCAGAAAACCTACATAAAGCTAAGAATACATCAGACTTGACTGAAAATTCTCCAGAGAAACTTCCACTCACACCACCAAATCAGCTGCCCAGGCCAGCAGTGAGGAAAGCAAATAACTACATAAAAAATGTCACCAATCCCACTTCCCAACATCCCGCCAGTTGCACTCCGCAAGTCACCAGTCACATTTCCCAACAAAGTGCTAGCCCCACAGCACAACAAATTGCCAACTGTTCTTATGAATCAATCTTCACTAAAATTCTTCAGTTTTAGAAGTGATGGAGAGATGGAAAAAAACATGGTAAAATGTTGAATGACCTGCTTAAAAAGTCCACATTAGTGGTTCCTGAAGAAATGATCTTACCACTGACAATGCAGGCTGACCTTGAGGCTCTTGAACAGAAGCTGGGGGATCATACTTTCATGCCCACTGTTGTAAGTTTGTATTGTTTATCCACTAGATAGTTTTGTTTCTGAATAGCGATGTACCAAATCGTTTTTAAGGGCAAAATCTTTCAAAATTAAAAAGTAACTAAAAAAAAAAAATTATAATAATGATAATAAATTATAAATAAATAAAAATATTAATTATTTATTTAACTGGTGTATGTGTCAGTTAGTCATGGAGATGAAAGAGTGTGTTTTCTACAAGTGGTTTGTCAAACCCACTCACCTGTGTGAGGCACACTCAGAACTGCATGCGTTTAGATCGTCATGTAGAGTGGTGGGGGAAGAGAAGAGGAGTCCTGGTTTTGAAAAGGATTTGGAAAGTGACTTGTAGCCTGTCTGTAATGTTACCACAAGGCGGCGCTCACTCTCTGACCGGAGGCTCCTGGAGGAGATGTAGACCTTCATTCCTAAGACAAGAATGGGTGTTATTCAACACTTTTGGACAACTTTGATTCACTTCAAATGTTGACTGCTGTATATGTAGACATGCATTAGTGGTCTAAATGAAGACTAGTCTATTTTTAAGCAATGGTTTGTTGTCAATTAAATTTTTCTCTGACAGTGATTGGTGTTCAGACCATCATATTTTCAATGTTAAATTGCTTGCTGCATATGTTAGTAATTTGTAATGTAAAAAATATATATCTTTTCTTCATAACCAAGGGCTACAGTGTATACAGTCAAAAGTGTGTGGCACTGCTCCAATAAATACACCATGTGTGATTTAAAAATCATGATTATATGCAAAACAATGTTTTAGATCGAGTTTTGTGCAAATAGTTTATCATATTAAGCCAAGGCCACATGCTTGACTTGAGATGAGATGCTAAGATGTGCAAAAGTGGCCACAGTTATCACCCTGTAGTCTGGTTGCTCGCTGAAGCCAAGCAGGGCTGAGCCTGAATAGTACCTGTATAGGAGACCACATGGGAGAACTAGGTTGCTGTTGGAAGCAAGAAGGGCTCAGTCACTGCAATCTGCAGTAGACATCCAACTCCTCCCACATCTATGTGCCACATTTATTGAATCTGGTCAGGTCATGAATTTAGTCAAAACTAATTGAGAGCTTGTGAATCAGAATCAGGTAGTCAATTCATAATGATGAAAATGCTCATTTAGGAAGGTTTCTCCAAAAAGTTTTATAAATGAGGCTCGAGCACTAGCCTGATTGAGGTTTTTAATTTAGTATTTATTGCACGTCTTGAAAAAATGAAATCCCTGGTTTTATTTTCTACTCAAAAACAAATTTAATAGGATCCAATTTAGGACCCAATTTAATAGGATTTGTTTGTAACGTGTAACACAAGAAACAATGAGTGCTAATCCATCCTGTCCGTAAGCATTACATGAAGCAAAACTTGCACATGTACATCACAAATGGTGCTTATTATTCAAAATAAATCATTTTCACAATGGGCCTGTTTCAGAAAGGAGGTTAAGTGAAAACTAAAGTATTTTAACCCTGAAATGAGAGAAAATCTGGGTTTTATGTTTAAAAATGGCAGGTTTGTCAAACTGGAGAAAGCAGGGTAAGTCAAGCCTGCTTCTGAAAGAGAGGTAACTTTAACTCAGAGTCAGTTACCGTGGTAACTTACTCTGTGAACCTAATCTGGTCAGGAGCAGGTTTTATTCTCTAAACTCAGAGTTTCTGTCGGTCTCCTCCCCTTTTTTAAAGACAAAGTGGTATTTCTCGCCTTAGCCTTACATTTCCACCCACCTACAGTATTCTAATGCTCATTTTTGATATGCGTATAAAAAACAATTCATGGAAACGTCATGATGCCCATACGTACGAGAATGGCTTGTCCTTTTTTTCAATTAATAGTTCGCTTAAATTCACAGACCTTCGACATGTACTGTAACTAGATTAATGGGATTATTATTTGTTCTAAAAACTATTTTTAGTTCTACTTACATTCTAAATGTCATATCAACCTCACTTCAATAAATATCACTTGATCAATAAAAAAGGCAGACACACAAGTGCACTTTTATATCTATTAAAACTGATCAACGTGTATAAAAAAAAGTGGGAACCTTAAATTAAACATTTCCACTCAACATTAAGCTAAGATTATATAAGGTCTTGTTTTGTCAAATGTGTTGTAGAAACTATGCAGTAGCCTATTTTGTAATGCAATTACATCTGAGATAACTTCAAAATTACAGCCAATTCCCCACCTTTTCAAGTGAAAAGTTAATAAACGTCACACATTTCATACTTAGCATGAGCACATCAAGCTGGAGAAGGAAATGCTGATCTTTTTTCAGATGTTGCCAAGGTCACTTGTAATGTCTGCGCTCCATTGATAATGCCTTTTTATAGGGCGCTTCACTCTGAGTTGCTCTACTCAAAGGTGACCCAACTCAGATCAGTTTTTAATCTCTCAGTAAATCAACTAAGAGTTCAAGTTTAAACTCCGAGTTGCTTGAACCTCCTTACTGAAACAGGCCCAATAAGTCGCGTTGTTATTCAGTAGAATTTGTTTACTTACGTTGTCTTTCGACGTTCGCCGTTTTTGCCACACCTTAACGCCTTGATGCGTTTTATGCGCATGCGTGGAAAGCACAAGAAGCTTTACGTCAATCTTCTGCTTTTCTTCTTTTTCCTTGGTTTTATGGCGGTAACACGAACGTTTATGGTAAATTATCGCCACCTACTGTGGTGACCACCAGAATTTGCCAAAAAAAAAAAACATGTTTCCCTCTTCACAGCGCTAAAAAATATTTTGTTTTTGGTCGGTCTCCCTTAATTTAGTGGAATATTTCTGAAGATAGGAAATAATTAGGAAATAGCAAATTCCGTTAATATATATTTTTAATACTTTTGATTTATTTTCTTGAATCCCTTTACTAAAAGTTACCAGTTAATTTTGAGGAATACTTGAGCGAATAAACTCCCATCTGCCTCTCTGATTTTTATTCATTAAAACACATACATGTACAAACCCTGTCATAGTCCTTGTCCTCAGCCCAATTGAACCTACAGCTTTCAGTTTTGTTAAGCTAAAAACTGTGATTTAGGAAAAAGAAAACTTCTGAAATAGGAAGTTTAAGTTGTTATCATTCACTTCAATTGATTAAAAACATGAAATTATAAATGCTACAAATATATAATACAAATAAATGTACAATTGTTCCCATGTTTCTGTCAGTCCTGTCACATTTGCATTCAATTTAACATCAATGTTGTGCAATACATCGATAAGCTATGACTTGGAAGTGACATCATTTGATGGAGGAGAAGCTGACGGTGATCAAGGATGCATTCTATCATTGAATTGTATGATTTTATGTTTGGTTTTGTATGATTTTTTGAGGACAACAAGGTCAGACCCTGTCACATTTTGTGAAAATGTTCTGGTAGAATGTCCCAATAATGATGATGATGATGATGATGGTGGGGGCGATGCAGTGGCACAGTAGGTAGTGTTGTCGCCTCACAGCAGGAAGGTCGCTGGTTCAAGCCTCGGCTGGGTCAGTTGGCATTTCTGTGTGGAGTTTGCATGTTCTCCATGCGTGGTTTTCCTCTGGGTGCTCCGGTTTCCCTCACAAGTCCAAAGACATGTGCTGTAGGTGAATTGGGTAAGCTAAAATTGTCAGTAGTGTATGTGTGTGAATGAGTGTGTATGAGTGTATCCCAGTGATGATGGGTTGCAGCTGGAAGGGCATCCGCTGCAACAGAGTCTCATCCACTGCGTAAAACATATGCTGGATAAGTTGGCAGTTCACTTCGCTGTGGCGACCCCAGATTAATAAAGGTACTAAGCCGAAAAGATAATGAATGAGTGGTTAGCACTGTCGCTGTCAGATTAACTAAACTGGCCATAGTGTGTGAGTGTTTCCCAGCACTGAGGATTGTATTCTCGAAATACTCCAAAAAATAAGTAATAAAAACACCTGGATGACCTTTTACTTCCAGCAAAATTCTCAAGTGTAAATTTGTTGGACATTTTTAAATGATATAGTAGTATTTACAAATGAAGTTCATCATGTCACAGAAACATGGCAAATGTATAATTACAGTGCAAATTGTATTTTATTATACTAACCATTTTACATTTACATTTAGTCATTTAGCAGACGCTTTTATCAATTTACACAACTATAAGAGCAGCAGTGAACAAGTGCTATAGACAAGTTTCAGGTGTGTAAAGTCTAAGAAGCAGAGCATTAGTAATGTTTTTTTTTTTTTGTTATATTCAGACAATAGAGAACGTTTATTATAAACGTTTAGTTTATTCAGTGACAGCTCCTGTACCTTTATTTCTCAGAGTGCAGGCAATCTCAGTAGCTGAAAAAAGGTTTAGTGGGTTCAACTAAAGACTAAAAGAGTCCAATTTGAATAATCTTGAGGAATAATTGAGAGAATTAACTCTCTGAACCTATCGGAACATCTTATAAATTAAACATTCCATTCACTGGCACTAATTAGGCCTATAGTATTATTTTCATTGACATCATTATTGACAATGTAAGCAAATATTATAAGCCTATATTCTGTTTATGGTATTTTGATCTACATAAGACGTTCTGTCGCTGCATCATAGCAAGAAGGTCGCAAGAAGTAATTTTTTATCATAGCAATTCATCATAGCAAGAAGAAATTTTTACCAACCATATTCACACAATATAGAACAGTCATGACATGTAAATTCAAAGTTTACAAAATTTGTCCTAATGTTGTCCCCCGTCCTCAAATTTTTGGTACAGTCTTTAACACCCCCGGGTTGCCAACTTTGGTATAGTATCCGATCGCAGCAGTCACCCGAAACCCGCCCAAACAGAGACAAATGTTGGCAGGTAAGCCTCACACACATAAAAACAACTGTTTGAAATCAACAAAGAGCAGACACTTTTTGGTTGAGCCGATATAAATATTTATTTCCTCTTTATATATTCCATCTTTACATGCATGTCAGGCAATCTCAGTCGCTGAAAAAGGTTTAGTGGGTTCAACTAAAGACCACTGTGATTTAATTTGAAGGTTGTAGGTCATGTCAGAGTTAGCATCCACACTTTGACTGTCTAACAGAATAGACAGTTGTTAGAGGAGCCACCTTTTTCATTTTAGGGGCTTAGTTTTGCCTCAACTCAACATCAAGAGACTGACGACACTGCCACAGTTTTTAACTAGAAGGTACAAGATCCAGAGGAACCTGAATGGATCCCCCAGCAGGAATGACAGAAAATGCTGCACAGTCATTGGCTACTGTTGGCAGATTTCCTGAGAAACAGCAGCGGGCAACACACGCTCTGGAAACAAACTACATCACTGTTATTGATCCAACACAGAGGTTACTGCACACAGATCAGAGAATCCCGGCCTGTAGACAATAGCAGCAGCTATATACAGTGTGGTTAATGTCACATTATCAAATGTTTAGATGAATTTTAATTTGCAGACTAAATAAAGTCCATTTCCAGTAGTAAGAAACACAGATCATGTGACTTCCAAACCAATCCGCTTTCTGTTGGTCAATGTTGCAAATTCGCCTGGCAAACATGTTGCGAATCTTTTAAGTCGTGTAAAACTCAACATAACATGGATTCCTCTATGGCCACGTACACACTGAAGACAAATTCGATTGTCCGTTCACCTTTACGTAAGTCTTGACTCTGTACACAAACAGTTCAGTAATTCATGAGAGTGACAACCACATTAAACAACCAAATTTAAACTCCAATACTTTAGTTAGTGACAAACATGACACGATTCTGCTAAGTGTGAACTAAACCAAACTGAATAAATAGTTGTTAATATGTATTTAAAGCAGAGACGCTCAAAGTAGGGCCTATAGGCCAAAGTTGGCCATACCTGTCAACCCTCCTGTGTTTCCCGGTATTCTCCTGTAATTTTCAGTTATATCCCGCTATCATCCCGTAAAGGATTTTTGTTTTTTTGAACTATAAGAAGTTGGAAAATGAAGCTTATGTTATAATTCTTTTGCTTATACTAACCAAGTTTTATATTCATCGTTGCAAATTGTGTGTTGCAAATTAAGTGGTACTTAAAAAATGAAATATTTATTTAAATACTTTTAGGGAGAGTATTAATAAAAAAAAGCTTTTAAACCGTATTATTGTTGACATTTTTAAGTGTTAGCGTGTTTAAGTGACACTTTTAAGAGTTAGCAAGGCCAATCATTATTTGTAATATTTGTTTTCTTTATTTGTTATTTTATTTTGTTTTACCTATTGAGTTTTTGTTTTGTATATATTTTTATTAAGTTTTTTATTTATTTTTTTGTATGCTTCTGGCATTGTTTTATCCCTTATTTTCACATTGGCCCAAGGTAACCTTTGATTTGGCCCACCATCCTATCTGAATAGAGAGGGAGAATGATAGGGAGGTGGTTGGGGTGAATTCCTTTGACAGAGTTTGTCATTTTGAATTTAACGTAACCGTTTTCTACTTTGTTTTGTTTGCCAACTTAAATTAAATGGTTCCATTGTTCAAATGTTGTATATGATTCAGACTTCTAAAATGTAAATATCTCACCTGACAGATAAAGGACAATGCATAGGACATCTGCGAGCAAATCGAGGTAAAGGCAGGAACAGCTCGACAAGTGTATTCAACACTGAACTCCATCGTGGTATTGTGGATTGTTTATATTTTTACTGTAATAAGTTCAGTATAAAATTTTAAAAGTTATACTGCATTAGTTAATATGGTTTAAAGCAACATTTTATAGTTATTTTTAAATATTACCGAATAAATGAGGAAATTACCCATGGCAACTTTAATAAATACATTTTGGTATATATATGGCCAACAGCCATCTATCAAGTTTGTTTTTTGGCCCTTTATAGGAAAAAGTTTGGGCACCCCTGATTTAAAAGGTTGTGAGAAATACATTTATTTTAAGAAATAAAGTTACAAAAGCCACTGGGGCTTAAGGATAAAATATAAAAAAAACAAAAAAAACACTTAAACAGTGTTATATATTTATGTACTTACATTATTCCAAATGTATCCCAAAAAATATTCAAATCCAGGGAAGATAGAAATTTTAACCAGTGACCAAACACTGTGATATTGTTCCGCCATGTTAATGACGGGATCCTCAATTTATGGTTTGGTTTTACATAATAAACCAAAATAATAACATAATAAACAGTTTGCATATCTGGAAACACCAAATTCTCTTAAATATGTTGTGTGTTTTATTGGACTTCATATAGAAGCATTATAACAGAACCTTAACATATATTTCTCTCATCAACAATTACTTCAGTGTGTCTTTTCACGTCAACGCCTTTCAGCCTTACTCTGCTTCATACTAGCATGATAATAAGGTGTGAATACTTTAGCTGATCCATGAACATGATTTCTGCTGGAGTCCCATAGGATGTAATGAAGACGACAACTCCAATGATTACACACTCAGTAGCTTTGTGTCCATCAACCTATTTTTTATGTGCATTTTGATGGAAACGTCAAGATGTGTGTAAATTTAAGAAATGTGCATTAAAAAATGTATGATCAAATCTGAGTAGGATTATTCGATAAGAAAAGATGCACATAAACTATGATGGAAACACTTTTACAGAACAAATTCCAGTATGTGCTTTAAAAAAAGGTTGTGATTTTGTTCATGTGATGATAAAAATGTGTGTGAATGGACAAACCAGCAGTTGATACTTTTTACTGTTGATATTTGGCGCCAGATAATCAGGAAGTGATGATTTTGTTCTCTTTGACTCATTGGATGGAAACGCTGCTTTATTCGCACAACTTTTATGCGATAATCCAGCTTTGCGCATACATTTAATTTACATTTTTGAATGGAAACATAGCAAGTGATGGCATCATTAGACCAGGTCTTTGTTTGTTGTGAATATTCACCCTCTAGCATCAACAATGACATATTATGCCTTTAAAGGTATATATCATTACCTAAACTGAGCTTGATAGAACCTAAGAAGTAAATAGTGCCAGTTTTTATACATATATCTGAGAGTGAAGGAAGGCCCAGTGGTATATGCTCATGTAAGCAATGATATACGAGGTACATCTTGAGTCATTATAGTTGCCAGATCCCTTTATGAAATATAAACCCAAATGCTTTATATTAAAAATGAAGATGGACAATACGAAATTATCAGAGCCTACACCTGTTTATTTTATAATGCTATGAACTGGACTGCTTAAGTTCAAAGATGCATAATAAGCCTTGCTTATAATATGTAATAAGCAGGGCTGCACCAGTCAGTACCTGGATGGGAGACCACATGGAAAAAACTACATGTATGTTGCTGCCGGAAGTGGTGTTAGTGAGGCCAGCAGGGGGCACTCCCTGCGGTCTGTGTGGGTCCTAACGCCCTAGTATAGTGAAGGGGACTCTATACTATCAGTGAGCACCGTCTTTCAGATGAGACGTTAAACCGAGGTTCTGACTTTCTGTGGTCATTAAAAATCCCAGTATCCTAACTATCCCCATGTCATAATTGGCTTCATCACTCTCCTCTTCAACAATCACCTGGTGTGTGGTGTGCTGTCTGGCGCAATATGGCTGCCGTCGCATCATCCAGGTGGATGCTGCACACTGGTGGTGGATGAGGAGATTCCCCCAAATGTGTAAAGCGCTTTGAGTGTCCAGAAAATCGCTATATAAATGTAAGGAATTATTATTATTATTAATATCTGGAGTTGGGAACACTTCACTTCTGCAAAGCAGCCTTTAAAATCAAACTCCTTCATCGACGATGGTTTTGTTCAAATCAACAACTACAAGAAGTGTTTGTTGTATACTTTGGTCAAAAATAATCAATACCAAAATAATTGATCCCTTAGACCTGCTATGGTTACACAGAACAATAATTTAGGGGATCCACTCCCATATTTAAATGTGGGATATTTAATTGTCACTTATAAATCTTTACAGTGTGTACATGGCCATTGATTAATAGATAGATTTGCTCATGAAAATGAGCCAAACGAAACTAAATGTGACCACACCATAATTCTGGAAAACAGCTCTTTTTTATGCAGGGTTTGCTAATAAAATTCCAGTTTTATATGAGTTTTGGTTCCATAAACGAAACAGGAATGCACACTGACTCTCTTCATTATCACACAGCTTCAAATCATGCATAGTAGGACCATTCTGATTATACAGAGGCTACATAATACCATTTAGGGTTAATCTTGTGAGCACAAATATAAAAAAATATTCAAATCACCATTGGTATTTTAAAAAATACAGTCACAGACGAATCTGGTAGAAGAAAACTTAAATATGCTAACCGTACAACTTACTCCTCCTCCTCATCATCTTCCTACTGTAATATGACTAATGTTTGCAGGCAAGATATGTTCAAACTATTGATTCTATAAATAATTTTCCTTTTCCATTGCACAGTATTCACAATATACTACAGAAGACGTCCTAACAGAACCTGATAATGAATGAGTCTTGAGCTGCTGTCAAGAACAGATCATCCAGACGTCCAGTCCTTTACGTACATCGCGAACATTACTATCGAACAGGTCCAGAAGAGAAACACGAACTGTGCATGATTATACAGGATGGGTGCAACTCTTAAATCCATGCAATGTTTTTACACATCTGCAGTTAAACTGAAAGCTACTACAGCGCAGCGTCCTGGTCCACAGAGGCTGGTTTTCAGAAAGGATGCTTGTGTACGTGTGAATCGATATTTTAAGCGAATTATTTCTGTCAGGGTTTGCAAAGCATCGTTTCAGCTCGTGGATTAAAGCTGTAACACCTCTGGCATCTAGTATTTAACAGCATTTAAAAAAACAAAACTCTCAAATGTCCATACGAACCATGATGCAAGTGCATGAGGAAAAGCACCCCATTGTGAATTCATGCGGGTTTTGTGCGTGAAGTGATGCGTCCTCTGAGTATTCGGGTTTAGTTGTAACTTCTTTGCAGGTGAAGATGAAAGGTGGAGTCATCGAAGAGTGGATTCTTCACTTCCATTTCCCCCGTCTGCAAAGAGAACGAAACAATTAAACACCACAGCCCTATGGGTAACACTGTAGGACTGCGGGTGGCATATAATATCATTGATTACACCTGCAGAAGTCGTGATTTATCACAGCAATAGGCGAGATCGCGCTCATGCATGAATACAGATAAAACTTGTTTCCACCTGATTTTAAATCTGTCTTTTGTGATTGCATGTTCTTTGAGACTCATTGACAGTGTTGCCAGATTGGGCGGTTTTCAATGACTAGGGCCTGACAGAATCTGCAGACATTTTTTGCTATTTCTGTGGAGAATTTCGTAAAAAATCTGTGGATTTATGCGGAATGATTTTAGGAGTATCATAACTGTATTGTACATAAATCATGTGAACATTTTAATGTTACTATTATTATATCATAATAATATTAGTGAAATTAATCTAAATAAATATAATAATTGAATAAATCTAAATTTAACTAAATTAAATACATAGATTCAATCATGGGCTAAAAATCTGTGGATTTCTGCGCGCGCAGATTCCGTGTGGGCCTACCCATGACATAGGCAGGTAGAGAAATTTTGGGTCCCTGGTTCGAGCCTCGGCTGGGTCAGTTGGCGTTTCTGTGTGGAGTTTGCATGTTCTCCCTGCGTTCGCGTGGGATTCCCTCACAGTCCAAAGACATGAGGTACAGTTGAATTGGGTAGGCTAAATTGTCCGTAGTGTATGTGTGTGAATAAGTGTGTGTGGATGTTTCCCAGAGATGGGATGCGGGGGGAAAGGGCATCCGCTGCGTAAAAAAAAACTTGCTGGACAAGTTGGCGGTTCATTCTGCTGTGGCAACCCCAGATTAATAAAGGCACTAAACCGAAAGAAAATGAATGAATGAAATGCCGCGCCCCAAGCACCAGACACCCCTAGCAACACCCCCCCCTACCCCCCCCCCCCCCCCCCCCCCCCCCCCCCCCCCCCCCCCCCCCCCCCCCCGTCCCTATTGTCTCCCTATTGAACTCCGCCCTCCACTGACTCCGTTGCACATCTCATCTCTCCCTGTAACTTACACTCCCCATAATCATTGCATTACACTGCACATACCCATTTGTAAATGTAATAATCCACTACATATAAACATTTAGAAATGTATGGTATTTGGAAATGCAGAATTGCTGAAATAAGAGTCTGCAGAAACTTTGCATGAAATTTAAATCAAGCGAGAGTCAAAAAGCAATCTGATCCAGTGTGTTTTTGACTATAAGCTCAAGACCTTTTACACCACTTTTACAACTGTATTTAGCATCACCCACCTGATTGACAAAAACACATATTAATACTAGGTATAAACGGGGCCTCGGTATAATAAAGTATTGCTCTTACTGGGGCAAGTCCAGGGCATTCATACACAGTGAAGTCTCCATCTTCATTCTCCTCATCTGAAGTGGCTCCTGAATCAGGAATCTTAGAATCACTCCGTTGTCTGCAATACAATATGTGTGTTTTTTGTTTTGTTATTGTTATTATTGGTTCGAAAATACAATTTAACATGAAAAATTAATCTGAATGAATGAAATGTATTTAAACATATATTAAAAATGTTTTAATGTTTTTTGCAGCAAGCAGTTTTGTCAGGAGTGCTGTAAGAGAATTGGAGAATAGTGGACCTTTTCTTTTATCAGTTGAGTTTGTTACCATTCAGACACATCGTCTATATCCGTGCTGCTGTGTTCACCTATGTTTATAATCCTCCGGCAGGGTTAATGGTTGGAAAAGACAGAGCAAGAGACCTGCTGCACTGCTATCCACTGTGTCTGCATTCAGACCCGGATATTGAGGAGGAGAGAAGTCCTCCTCATTTATAGTGTTTATTTAAACACAATTATCATTATAACAATAGAACAAATTGTGGTTATGTGTATATAAAGTTATGAATAACAAACGTGGCAGGGCATTCAATTACTTACTGTTTATTTCTTTGCAATTTAACTTTGAAAACTATAAAATAAGGGTCTCCTCACGGTTTGTGTCTCATGTCCACGCCCATCTCAGAGCTTTTTTTTTAATTCAGAGGTAGACTTGAACCAAAAGAGGGGGGTTTCATGACCCTTTAAAGCTACATGTTCTATGTCATTTTTTCGAAAGAATGTAGGGAATGTAGGGTTTATAATGAGCACACATGTATTAAATGAAATAAAATCTTATTTAATATACTCTAATTATCCTATTGAGACAGAAACGTATGCTGACGACTGGTGGGAAATGTATTATATTCAGTAAATGAGTTGGAAAGAAGTTTGTTTTTACTGTTGTTTGCAGATTACTCACTTGAGCGACATCATTTGCTGCTTTTGAAGCTGAAAGTGGTACATCTGGGCACTCTGGGCAAGTTTTTTATCTCCACTCTAATAATAGAGTAACAGAATATCATTAATAAAATGTTAATATTATTATTAAATATACATGTCTGGATGTCGCTTTGCTTTGTATGTCATGTGCATGCTTTACTCACCATACCACTATCATAAGAATTAGGACCTATCAACCCAAAAGCAGGATAATCAACTTTCTGGGCCAGACGACATCCTCTCTGCATCCTGGCAAAAAAAAAATGACATGTCATCAGTATCATTTGTGTCTATTTGTTCAAGCAGGCATTTGATCAAATCCAATTTTTAAAGATTATTCTTAAAAAACAAACATGCTTATTTCTGGCTTCTGATCCTTGTATTTTTGAAGTGTTATTTGAAATCATTTACACAGTAAAAGTTTGTTTGTTTTTTAAGTGTCTTATATTCACCAAGACTATATTTATTACTTTACTACTCATTAAACAGAAACTGAGGAAAAAATAAACAGGGTACTTAATAATTCAGGGGCAAATAATTCTGAATTCAACTGTATTTATGTGTATATATATATATATATATATATATATATATATATATATATATATATATATATATATATATATATATATATACAATGAAAAGTAACGAGTAACTATTTACTTGAGTAATTTTTTCATCAGATACTTTTTTACACTTACTCAAGTAAC
Organism: Danio aesculapii; assembly: GCF_903798145.1. Taxonomy (NCBI): domain Eukaryota; kingdom Metazoa; phylum Chordata; class Actinopteri; order Cypriniformes; family Danionidae; genus Danio; species Danio aesculapii. The sequence goes on from NC_079439.1 coordinate 30,169,911, forward strand.
TTTTAAGATTGTTACTTTTACTTTTACTAGAGTAAAAATTTCCGCAAGTACATGTACTTTTACTTGAGCATAGATTTTGTATACTCTACCCACCTCTGTTTATATAATAAATTTCATTTGCTTATATCCATTTTATTTTTTATTTGATATTTCATCTGAAGGCTCATTGCTGCTCGCACTTACTACAGTATATGGTTGCACTGGTTGCTTACTATATATTTTAAACCTTTACTCAGCCCTAAAAGGTAACATTTAACATATAACCTTATAGAAAAACATTTATTTTTATCATTGAAAACATTTCTCCTGCTTATATTCTTACAAATCTCATATTTTCAGGATTTGTTAATTGGATGAATGAATGATCTAATATAATTTTTTGACTTCAAAATTAGTGTACGGTATATGATATGATATGTGAAATCTCACCTGACCCAACAGACTCCAGTCAAAACCATAGCCACGGAGCCCACCATAAGAAACACACCTAAAAATACTGAAAGAGCAAAAGTAATGAGAGTCAATGTAAAGAAAAAGACTTCATTGACAAATACTCAAACATCTTCTGTAACTCACTGATGAAGGAGTGGTCCTCAGAGGGGTACGGGATGATGAAGGGGGCGCTGTGCACAGCAGAGATGAACGGGGTGTTTGAGGTCGGGCTGGTGGTACTAATCAGGCCTCTGGTCGGAGACTGGTTGGATGTAGCAGCGGTTGGAGAAGCTTTATAATGACTGCTCGACCCTGAATCGTTCTCAAGGGTTTCAGGAGCAGCTGGAGATGGGGCTAAAGAACATAAAAACAATAAAAAAGAGAGAGAGACTGTCAGTTTGAACTAGAAATACTGAATTTGTTATGTTTATGGAAGATATGTTGAATGCCATTTATCAGAGCTCTTGAAAAGAACTCTACATGAAGCTATCTTCTGGTTTTAACCTGGGATAAAGTGTTATTTAAAGTCATGTTTACAGTCAGTCACAGTAGCAGCATGTACTGCATGTGTTCCAAAGAAGAAATAATTCATGCAGGTTTGAAACAGAATAAGAGTGACAGAAATGTGGAGTAATTTTCTTCAGTGGTAAAATCTGAATGTGTGTTACCTGAGTGCTTCATCTCTGATTCTCTGTGTTTGCTGATGATGGAGGACAGTATGTCTATCTCTTCATCCAGCTCTGGGAGATGGTTGACTTTGGCTGCTTAGAGAAGAAAGAGAGAAACATGAGAGTTGCAAATTAAAGGGAAGAGATTGAATTTTGTAGTTACATGTTAAATGTTTCTCTTATGTTAAGGAAGGCTGTATGTTTGATCAAACATATATCAAACACAAAAATACAGTGAAACATTATTATTAGTTAAAATATCTGCAGTGCTTCCCACAGGTTTGAAATATACTTGCAGTGGTAGCTGGATTGAAACGTGGATTTTCAATAGGTTAAAGTAAAAAAAAAGACTTGATATAAATAAAAAAATATCCACTATTTCTCTTTTATGCTAAAGAGCAATGTGCACCCACTGACAGGTAAAAACTGCTTCTCTCTATCGCTTATTAAATTTCAGGTTGCTTTATTAGCATGACACTTCAGTATTTTAGATGTATAAAAATTGTAACATATTGACATCATCAAATTAATAAAATATACAGAAAATGAGAAATAAATGACAGAAAAAAGGAATAAAAACAGTCAATATCTCTGAAAATTATAATTACACATGGGAATAAAACCCATTTCTAATGGTTTACAAATATTCTGCAGTCAATTTAGATGTAATTTCATCCTCTCCAAGAATTTAGTAAAGTTGCTTAGATTAAAGAATGAATTATGTAATGTCTCTCGCTCTCGCTGCTGTGCGCATAAAATTAACCACAGCTTAGAAAAGCAAAATCCCGGACATTGTAGTAGATTTAGAAACCCTGGACAGACGCAAAAGGCGCGGGTCTCTGTGGGTCTGCAGAGCATGTGAGACAGACTGTCTGTGGGAGTGTTGTGGGAGTGTTGTCTAGGGTTGGGTCGATAGATGATGCCATTGTCCACCGCCAATGGCAGATAGACATCACAATGCTGAGCCGGCATCATGATTGTCCGCCCATTCGCAGCAGCAACCCGCCCACAAAAAATACACACTTAGGCTTCGTTTACACTAACATGTCTTAGTTTTAAAATGGCATTTTAAAACGAAAATGATCCACGTCCACACAGGCATTTCATCTAGCATTTCTATAAATAAGAAAACCATCCACTTTATACCACTGAAAACACACATCACGTGACCACACACACACACACACACACACACACACACACACACACACACACACACACACACACACACACACACACACACTCTGGCATGTGCTGCAGCATATGCGCACGTCTGAGCTCCAGGCAGTCAGCGGGTGTAGTCCTCGATGCAGCCCGTAGCTTGATGACGTAGTTGACCAAGTCCGCTACGTAGTTGACGATCGCCTACATCTTCCCCTACCCTAAACCTAACTGTCACAGTAGCATGGGCGCTACTTTAGTGGACTGTACAAGGTCCACTACAAAGTTGACAATCACCTACACCTCCCCCTACCCTAAACCCAACCATCACAGTAGCATGGGTGCTACCATAGTGGGCGGTACAAGGTCCATCATGTAGTTGACAATTGCCTACACCTCCCCCTACCCTAAACCCAACCATCACAGTAACATGAGCATTACCTTAGTGGGCGGTACAAGGTCCGCTACTCAGTTGATGATCACCTACGTCATCAAGCTGCGGGCTGCAGCGAGGACATCTTGAGCGGGTGCATTGAGCATAAAACATCAGAGAGCAGTACACGTTGGACAGTTTATTAAGGATGTACCGTAGGATCGCGTCTCACTATAGTTGTTAAATGTGAAATTTAATTAATCTTGTCTCTATCTAACGAATATTCGGTCTTCAGTCCATCAGGTAAAGTGTCACAGCATCAGTACACTGCTTCAATCTTTCGCTTTCACGTTTGTACCTAGTAATTTTAGCGAAAACCTCAGATACTGTTGGTTGGTTCCTGTTGGTTGTGCACCTTTTTTTTACCAACTAAGGTTGTTTATGCCATTATAACGACACAGATCACTCTGCCTATTCGTGTCAGAGTGCTGTGGAAAAAAATGATTGACAGATAGTAACTTCTCTTTATTTATTTATGATTTAGTGATGAGTAAAACAAAGGCCATGCGGGTCAGGTAGGCTACAAATAATAATTAGTTATGAATTGAATAATTATTCATAAATAATTAATTCACCGCCACCTATGACGACAATGCATGCCATCGCGATGTTTCCCATTAGACATCTTATGATGCCAAATTGGCCAATATCGCCTAACCCTAGTGCAGTATGAAATGAGTAAAGGAGAGAAGAATTTCCACTACGTAATCGCTTGCAGATGTTTGTTTATATAATGAGCGGATACAAAAAAAAGTGTAAAAGGATGTTAATTATAGTAAAAAAAATGTGTCACTAAATATAGCCTCCCTGCCACACATCACAATGTGTGGGAACACTGTGATTATCTATATATATACATTTTTAATATATCTCAAAAAGCAGACTTTTACATCACTTATTTCTGCAATCTTTCCGAAGTAATTATGAAACGTAAATTTGGTGCGAAAGACACGTAAAAATGTACACTATAAACTAAATTAAAGCTAAATTTAAGTTTTTAATTAAAAAATATTATAAAATGAAAACAAAATATACTTTATAGACCATTTTGAGGGATGTAAACAAAAACAATGGTCCCAGCGTATTTCCTGTTTTACATTTTTAATTTCTATAGCTTCTGAGAATGCAAAAAGAGCCACATATTAATAAATAAATGTTATGAGAACTGCTTTAACATTAAGTTATGATTGAATTGCCTCTTGTTACATTTAAGAAATAGTTTGATAACTAGCAGGAAATATTCATGGGCCAATGACATGACCACACTGAAATGGTCTAGAACAATAAACAGATCAATACGTTAGTATAAATAATCTAATAATATTAATAATGACATGAACACAAAATGCATGCTGAAGTGTTTAAGACCTTTTGTAACACTTTAGTCTAAGCACTGCAGAAACTGTGCGTGCATTTATGCATGTGTATGTGTTGCAGTGTGTACGTAGAAATGTTCAGTGGGTTTGTAGTGTGCTGCTGCTCTGTGTATGTGGGCAGTGGAGCGTACAGACGGGCAGAGAGAGATTAGAGGAGGAGCTCAACAGATTTATGAATGAAACCCGTCACCACTGCAACCACTGCAAAAGTGCCGAGAGCAAGAACAAGGAGAGAGAGAAAGCAAGAGAGAGAGAGAGAGAGAGAGATTGTGTACGTGCGTGCCAAACAGACAGAGATGCTTCAGCTATTCAACTATCAAAGTTCTATTTTTAACTGTGCGCGCTAAAATTATTTACTGTCAGATCATTTATTTTCCACTCCAAATAACACACAGAGAGAGGATTACATTTTTAAGGGACACATATTTGTTTAGCGACCTTGAAATTTCATTAAAATCTGGACTAGGTAATCTGTGCTTTAATTTGCACGTTTTATTTTTGTATACTTGCATAATGATATATATACGCAAATAATAATATATAAGCTATAAGGAAACATATTTAAAAAACTAAAAGATTTTTCTTCAAGTGTGGATGTTTCACTCATAATCAATCACTTTCTTTTTGCGGAAATCCTTTGCATTTTATGTTTTAAGTACACAGTGAGTCATAAAATGAACAAATTAAACATAACTGAAAAATTATGTCATTAAAGAGTGATTTAAAAGCAATTTAGTCATCTTAAATACACTGTGGCTCATTTACTAAACGTATTTGTGTGTATAATGTTTTGGATGTTTTCACATAGGACTAATGAATCATCAATAATTGATTCCTAATAAGTCTTATTTACTAATAATTGCACACAAGTGGTCTTACTAATGTTAGAAGGTTCTGCCAAATGTGTGCTATGCCTCACTATAATGCTGTTGAGTCCAGGCTACTGACGCAGCTCTGACCCACAGTTTGGGATTTGCATAATGCTTGCCCCAGTCATCTCCATATAAGGGCTTCCTGCTCAACCTCTCTTGCATGGGCATTCGTCATTCTCTAAACATTCCTGCACTCTTGCCTGAGATCAACTGTGGTAAAAGCTTTTGAGTAAAGTCAAGTGTCTGTAAATCAAATGAAACACAAATATGCTTTTTAAAAAGAAATGGTCTTTACAGCACCAATCCTAGATCAAGCTGTAATACACACTATTAATATTCAGATTTGAATCATTTTAAATGACTTGAAATTACACAAAGTCAGTGATCATGCTATATTTTATTTATATATACATTTCAAAATCTGTTTCATTACAATTTTTTTAGAGTCTTTTAATATGTTATCAGTTGATTTTTGTTTTAAAAATCCCTCACATGATTTGTTTGTAAATAAAATATTGTTTCACTGAATAACATTTAGTAGCTGCCATTTGTAGGTCAAGGAACAAATGTATGATTAACATGGGTATGATTTTCTTTTAAACAAGACACATACAGTAATAAACAGGACATGAACTAATTTATGTGGAAAAATTTCAGGTATACTACTTTTTTTGTTTAATTGTTGAAAATAAATCTATAGGCTATAATCCCCTGATAAATAAGGGACTAAACCAAAGGAAAATTAATTAAACAATCTATACAATAATATACAGACATATCTACAAACCTGTTTTACCTGCCATTTGTACATTACATATTGTATGTATGAAAGTTTGCTTTTTATTAGGTACACCTGTCCAACTGCTCGTTAACGCAAATTTCTAATCAGCCAATCACATGGCAGCAACTCAATGCATTTAGGCATCTATATTTGGTCAAGACGATCTGCTGAAGTTCAAACCGAGCATCAGAATGGAGAAGAAAGGTGACTTTGAACATGCCATGGTTGTTGGTGCCAGAGGGGCTGGTCTGAGTATTTCAGAATCTGCTGATCTACTGGGATTTTCACGCACAGCCATCTCTAGGGTTTACAGAGAATGGTCCGAAAAAGAGAAAATATCCAGTGAGGGGCAGTTCTGTGGGCGTAAATGCCTTGTTGGTGCCAGACGTCAGAGGAGAATGGCCAGACTGGTTTGAGCTGATAGAACGGCAACAGTAACTCAAATAAGCACTCGTTACAACCGAGGTATGCAGAAGAGCATCGCTAAACGCACAACACGTCCAACCTTGAGGCGGATGGGCTACAGCAGCAGAAAACCAGACTGGGTGCGACTCCTGTCATCTATGAGCAGGAAACTTAGGCTACAATTCGCACACAGGCTCAGCAAAATTGGACAATAGAAGATTGAAAAAACGTTGCCTGGTCAGATGAGTCTTGATTTCTGCTGCCACATTCGGATGGTAGGGTCAGAATTTGGCACCAACAACATGAAGGCATGGATCCATCCTGCTTTGTATCAACGGTTCAGGCTGCTGGTGGTGGTGTAATGGTGTGGGAAATATTTTCTTGGCACACTTTGGGCCCATTAGTACCATTGAGCATCGTCGCATGTCCATCCCCTTAATGACCACAGTGTACCCATCTTCTGATGTCTACTTCCAGTAGGATAATGCGCCATGTCATAAAGCATGAATCATTTCAGACTGGTTTCTTGAACAAGACAATGAGTTCACTGTACTCAAATGACCTACACAGTCATCAGATCTCAATCCAATAGAGCACCTTTGGAATGTAGCGGAACAGGAGATTTGCATTATGAATGTACAGCCGACGAATCTGCAGCAACTGCGTAATCCTATCATGTCAATATGGACCAAAATCTCTGAGGAATATTTCCAGTAGCTTGTTAAATCTCTGCCTCGAAAGATTAAGGCAGTTCTGAAGGCAAAAGGGGGTCCATTCCGGTACTAGTAAGGTATACCTAATAAAGTGGCTGGTGAGCGTATATACATATATATGTTCTATCCGAATCAAAATACAGAAAACTAAATTTGAAAATGATGCCAAATGTTTAAAGTTTAATTTAGTTCAAGATGCAGCAAACTAAATAAGCTACTATAAACACACATATGTTCATCTTTACCTCAGTCTATTATGATTTTTTTTTTTCATTATGTTTTTACATTAACATAAAATGAGCAGCTGTGTCAGTCATGACAGAGTAGAATCATGTGAAAAATGTGTGAGGCCTCGAAGGTCTTGTAAATAAAAAAGAAGTAAAAAAAAATAAATTGTGAGAAGAAAAGGGCACTGTTCATTCTCCAGCCTGTTGAATGCTATTGATCAGATGTCGACAACAGCACTGGCTTCTTAAGGCAGAGCTGGAAAATTACCAATCAATAAATCTCAAGGCTCTAGTCAAAAAGAACAGTTTTTTTTAGCTAAGAACTGCAAGCCGTAATCTAAAATGAAACGCTTGAGGATATTTACATCTAAGGGCTGCTTGCAGGTATACGGCTCAAGTTAAGTGGGTTTTCGCCGGTGTAAGTCAATCGCTAGCACTGCAGTGTAGAAAGAGAGTGGCTGAATTATTTCATTAGCCCTCCCTCCTGTTGCATCTGCAGCAGTGTGTGGGTGGAAGACGAGAGGGCTGTAAAGTGTGAGAGGTCCTTCACTGCAGTTCAATGCGTATATACTGAAGGCTAATGAGGGGGAACCCTAACAATGCTTACACTTGAAGGACATTTTGAAATTATACATATCAGATCAACGTCAACAGGAAGTTGTATTCAGTGCAGATACAGAGACAATTGGCAATACAAAAGGTAACGTATCTTGTGCAGTAGTGTATGACCAAAGAAAAGACAGCATAATGGTTTATATTACTATGGTACTAAATAAAAAGACCAAATCAACAATTTACTGAAGCACTGGATGAAAACCGGTCTTTATCCACCAAGGGTTAAATTTTCTGGGGGAGGGGGGTTACTTTTATGTGATAAGACCATAAAATACTCAATGTCAATACTTGGTCGTATTAATGAGGCAAATGCAGATTTAAAAACCGTAAAGGGTTTATTTTTATTTGTATATATTACAGAATTACTACAAAACAGTATGTTTTTGATAATGTAATGAAACAGACAGGGAGTGCTTTCTCTTTTTTTGAGTGCTTTTCTGTCTTGTCCACATGACTAACGAATGTGTGACGTTTTCTAAATATTGCCTCAAATTAATGAGAAATGTATTTTTGCGATATTTGCATAAAGCCTGACATGTACATTTATAAATGTTCTATGCTTCAATCACAATTCCCATTTTGATTTCTAATGGATTACTTCGTTGCATGTAAATTGTAGCTGTAGACATGGTTTTCTATGAGCAATTCTAAGTCCAGCTGTGCTATAGAGCGCCTCTAGTTTCATTGTTACATTATATTTGTTTTAAGTCATTGTTGGCACAACTTTTCCCTGAGCTGGTACTATAGATTGTGTATTGTGCATCTTTTAGCAAAATGTGTGATGCCACTCGATCTTTGGCTTGATTGACGTCTGTTTGCTTAAGAGTTATAAGAATATAGATCGTAAACAGTGTCCTAATACTAACAATAGAGTTACGGTTAGGGCAGGGCAATTAATCGAAAAGTAATCAAAATCGACCTTCAGAACCTATAACTTCTGCATCGAACATATGGGCATGGTCTGGCGCAGCCTTCGCACGGTCCCATACCCACACACCTCTCAAAAAATGTAACTATACACGTTGCACGTTTGCACTACATTGACGATGATTGGAAGCTGCACCAGAAAAGCATTGAGATGGTATATTTTTCATGACAATAAAATTATTATTTACATTAAAATATTTGTTTACAGAAGATGCAAGAAATGCACTGTTTAAAATATTATTTACAGGATATACAAGAGTTATTTTATTTAGAATTTATTTATTTATTAGTTTCCACTTTTAATATGAAAAACATAATAATTAATTTTGTTTCCAAAAGTGCAAGTTATTTTTTCTTCACTTTTTTATAAGAAAAAGAGAGTTTGTTTTAGGCAATCTGAGTTTTCATTTTAATTGTTCAACACTGAAGTAAATAATCATAAATAGTAGATAGTGTGTGTTTCCTTTAATTATTTTCAGATCAAATAGTGCACCTTTCATTCAGAAATCTCTCACTTGTATTATGTGAACATATTTACTGTACAAAACTTTTCAGTGAACTATGAGGGCAAAATAAATAAATAAATAAACAAAATAATCGCTGATTAATCCTAATCAAGTTAAAATGTTCAATTAATCAAGATTTTCATTTTAGGCCAAATCGCCCAGCCCTAGTTAGGTTTAATTATCCTAACCTTAATACTCTACTAATAATTGTTACTTGACAAGCAGCTGCAAAGGTACATTCAAACAAGAGTTTATTCAATTTTTTTTTTGGGGGGGGTTAAATCACTTCTAATGGCTAATGTGCATTCTTGACAACTTCTTGCCTGACCTCTGACTTGATGAATCATAGCAGAAGCTCCGGTAAAAGTAAACAAACAAAGATAATTAAATACTGGTAACTAATTGAAAGTGGAAAACAAAGTTGAAATGTCAGGCAATTTCACTGTAAGGGAAAAAGAGCTTATTTTTTATGCACATGCGTATTTGTTTGAATCTAAGTGCATAATCATCATCATGCTTTAAATGTTGAGGTCAGTGATTTGAGTTTATAATGTAAAAATTATAAGTTTTATAATAAACACATAAATCCAAGTCAGAAGACATCAGTTTACCCCATTACACAGCATGGAAGAGCCAGGATAAAATTTGAAACCATGTTCAGACTGTGTTCATCTGAAAGATGAAAGTCATAGACAGCGAGGACGGCTTGTTGGGCAGTGATTAAATTGTAAATAGATCATTTCCAAAACAAAACCAGGAAATAAAAGTTACCGTGACCGACGTCCGCCACACAATTTCAGTTTTCCCGGAACATGATGTCATTAAGCAGTGATAGCGCAAAAAAAGAGCATCAAATTTCTGTAATTACTTTGTGCAATATAACGTTATGGGTCAACAATGGGTAAAAAACAAACAAACATGTAGCTACAAACATAAATCGTATGAAATATCAATATCCAGTTCACTAACACCACTGAGATTCAGTTCACTATTATGTGCCAAGTGAAAATGAGTCACTTAGTCTAATCTTTAAGAAGAGCCCATAGTAAGCTCTTCCGTTATGTTTTCTGGCTGACTTGAGATCCCTTTGCTTCTGTCTTATTTGATCAGGCTCAATATCAGATTTACTCGTGGTTTTAAAAAATATATGCTTGATTGCCTCTGGTATTTTGAAAAACAAAACAAATATTATTTAGGTAGGTCACTATGCCATTATTTATTTTTGTTGCTCACTGCGCGTGAAACAATAATCATGACCCTAATGAGAGTGATTGTAAACGTACGAAAATTGATTGTTTGAAAGTGACTACCTTTATGTTTGTGCACGCGCACACAATCCACACAGTTTTGCTTGCTGTTTTTCACTCGGACTCATTCAAATTCTCTTTCTCTCTCACACACACAAGCAGGTACTAACCAAGCAAAAGTTAATGCCGGATCAATTAAAATAAATACCAGAACACCACGAATATCTGACAATTCCCGGAACAGGATCTGAGCACTGCTTGAGGCTAAGTAAATTATAGGGTAATCTTCATTTTTTTTTGGTGAACTATTGTTTTAAAACTAAAAGTTGAACCTGCAAGCTATATTAGATGTCTGTGGGGATGCAAAACATGGCTAAAGTGAACCGTCTTTCCTTAAAATGGACTTTGGCAGGTCTCAGTGTGAAGTTAACACTACTCACCAGGATGATTTCGTCTCCTGAGCACACACTTTCCTCGTTTGTTCTCCATGAATGGGTCTAGACATGGGCCGCAATGTGAAGAGCCGGGCTGGCAGAAGTGCCGTCTCTCTCTGGCACAATCCAGGCTCCGAGGACAATGCCCTACAACTAAGAAAGAAAATAAACTTAATGCATGACCTATTCCATTTTCTATTCTTAAATAAATGACTAACATTTTTCTAGTTGCCATGGTGACTTGATTCCTGACATACAGGGCCATTTAAGTACATTATATATGACTTTTGTAAGGGACTTCAGGAATCTGCAAATACAAATGAACTAACAAATGAATGAATGAACGAATAAATGAATAATTTCCTCCAAAAACTATATATAAAGATGGCAGTGTATTTAAAATAAAAACAAAAAAATGCTGGCTTTGTGAGAATTTGGGATGTCCTGGGATGAGCATCAGCGTGAGTGATCTTCACGTATTAGGCACAACTTTGTTTAGCTTCTGCTTATGCGACAAGAACACGGCAGGCTATTTGTCACCCAGAATAATTACATAAACAGCTAACAGTAATCAGGAAGCTAATGTAAGCCTAGTGCATTGTGTCTTGTTATTGTTGTGATGGAAATCTCAGGAACGTCAGCACAGCAATAAAAGCAGCAGTGTTGTTGTGTGGGCATTAAGCTGAGGGCAGAACTGGGGCAGCAGGTCGAAGAGCAGAGAAGATCCAACACCCACAAGTTTCAAATTATATCTAAGAACAACAAAGTAATCGTGTGTCTCCCACTGATTGTCAGCAGGGATTCATGCTGAACAAATGTTCATCATAACAGCAAGTGATAGCATCCCTCGAAACAACAATGTTGGTTAGTCTGTAGGAGAGCTTGTAGAAGTAAACACAACTCAGCTACTAAGTTTTTTTTTTGGTACACAACAAAAAAAACATGAGTACTAATATATTACTTATATCATTAATTATATACATAATAGTGCTGGGCACAAATTAATTGCAAAATGGAGGTGGTTGGGGGGGTAACAAAATTGTTTAGCATACTTTGTTTCTATGTATGTGTGTCAATCTCATATATTCATTAATTCATTCATTTTCTTTTCGGCTTAGCCCCTTTATTAACCTGGGGTCACCACAGTGGAATGAACCGCCAATCTCATATATTATGTTTAAAAAATATTATTTTGGATGCGATTATATCACAATTAATCTTTGCACATTCCCAATATATAAACAATAACTATTTATTTTCATCTATTTTTAAATCTAACATTGGAAAGTACAAAGGGATATAGCAGGAATAAGCAGATACCTCCCAAAAATTGAACTGAGAATCTAAAACGTATTAAATCTACATGATTTAATCAACAATCATTAATATAAAATTAGGGCTGCACAATATATTGCGAAATTACCGTTATCGTGATAATAGTATATGCAACATAAGTATCACAGGCATGTTTGATAAATTACATTCAATTTATGCATTGGTTGTTTATCTAAATTTGACCAATCAGATGGGGCCTTACTATCCTAGTCACCACCTCCTTAATACTTGCTGTTTTGCTATTGGCTGGAGTGGACCAAAGTAGAACCCAGAGCTGAAAATTAATACTAATGATGGGAATCAAGAGAGAGGAAAATGACAAAAGCCAGAGTCAGATTATCTGCTTTTCATTAATAGTGTTTTAAAGACAAAATGTTTGCTGCTTTATACCGTTTAGAATTAGAATTAATTAGCAAAACCTCTAGAAAAATGTTATTGTAATGTGAAGTGGGATGCTGACAACAGAGGTGCGGATCTAAATGCAGGGTTTATTAGCAGGATGGTCAGGCAAGCAATGGTCAGCACAGAGGCAAACATACAGCGATGTATACAGCGAATCCAGAGACGTGGTCTAAACACAAGCAAATAGTCAGTACAGACAGTTAACAGGCAACGTAAACAAAACAAAACAACAAAGCAAAGGTCTAACACAGAAAGGTAAGGCAAGGAATCCGCGTCATAATCTTCACAAACAGTATACAAGAGGTGTGTTTGCGCTGTATTTAAAGTACATCTAATGAGTCTTTAAGCAGCTCCCAGCTGTGTGAGTGTAACCAATCATGATCCGGAACAGGTGTGTGTGTGTGGCGCATGACTGGAACTTGTAGTCCATATACAAGCGAATTTGTAGTCCTTTAGTGATCTGCGTGTTTACCAGCGATCTGCACAACAGCATCCCATAACGCATATTATAAAATATCCACAGAATGTGATATATATTAATGAACTGGCATTACAGATTTCACTGATGTGTGATGAGAAGTGCATTGAGAAAGCAGATAAACACCAGACATGATCAGTCACACTGAAGTCTATGGAAAACATAATGTGGTGCACATACTAATTGCGCACAGGCATATCAATTAAAAGAAAAGTAATAAAAACATATGGCATATTTATGTTTCATACATTGAACTGGCAGTTTAAAAAACAAATTTACAACAGATTGCATGCACACTCTTTTACACTGCATACACAGACAGTTACAGACTCATTATCTTTTATAATACATTAGGAGCAGATGTGTTTGCATTATATTAAAATCTGATAAAGATTATCTTATGTTTTATGCACATCACTGTGTGATGATGCAATTGAAATATTATCAGAAAAAAATCTGAGAAAGCATCTTTATGATAAGACCAATTTATTTTGACCAAAGTCTTTCATTACAGTGCTCCAATAATTAAGATAAATTTCCAAATTCATAAACAGTATATTTCCGTCAATTTTTTTAATTATAATCACTTTTTGTCATTTTAAATTAATTTATATTTTATATACAGTGGTAATTGAGGACACCCCATTTTGAATATGAACATTTTTATCAATTTTGCAGTGAATATGGGTCATACTGTATATTTTGTTGCATTTGAACGAAACAGATTTATTACACAGATTTTTTTTAAAATAATATATTAGTCACCAAACGTCTTTAAAAATGTTACGATAATACATTTAAAATCCATGCAAAATATTGGGAAAAAATACAAACTACAAAATTTCAACAAAATTTTACAGATTTTTTTGTTTCACTTGAATTTTACTCTTGTAACATTTTTTATTGGATATTTTTCCCAAACTTAAATTTAGGTGTGCTAATTTTAAGGTGTGCTAATTTATTTTGTTAGATTAGCTCCAGATTTGGCTTCAGGTGTTATGAAGCGGACAGGAGACAGAGGTAAGGAAACGTTAGGGTGTTTATTAAATGACAACAAGGAGCACATGAAGGATAGCCAGGAGGATCAGGAATGATGTTGGGGTCTTTTCCTCCGTGGCTGGGTAACAGGAATACACGAGGATGGACAGCACACACCAGATACAGCTGACAGAGGATGACACAGACTTGGAAGGACTGGAAGACAGGACGATTCGGGAGGACCAGGAAGACTAGGAGGAATACAAAGAGAACAGGTAAGTAAATCGTTTGTTTTAGCTGAGGATGACTACGCTGAGTGGTCGCTCAGTTGTCCGCTTTCGTCGAGACGAGCCCGGACAATGAGCGACTGGAGTGCTGTGCTTTTATCTGGTGCTCGTGAATGTGATGCAGCTGTGTGCTCATTAGAAGTCAGGTGATGGTGATCTTCGTGAGTGGGGGTCGTGAGAGCCTGACCAATCCATGACAGTACCCCCCTCCCCAGGGCCCGCTCCTGAGGGCCGACACCTCCGACGCCGTGGTGGTCTCCCTCTGCCTCTAGGCGCTGGGAACTCAGGGTGGCTCTCATGAAACTCCACCATGAGACTAGGATCGAGAATATCAGCTCTGGGAACCCATGTCCTTTCTTCGGGGCCGTACCCTTCCCAGTCCACCAGGTACTCCAACTGGCCACCACGACGTCGGGAACGCAAGATCTCCTTCACTGCGTAGACGGCTCCTTCTTCTAGGAGCAGTGGAGGAGGGGGTTCCTCTTCGTGGTCAGGCTCTGTGGAGGGAAGAACAGGATCGTGATAGGGTTTCAGGAGTGATACGTGGAATGTAGGGTGAATACGGTAGTGAGAGGGTAATTGTAGTTTGTAGGTGACGGGGTTAACCTGTTCCACGATGGTGAAGGGACCAACAAATCGGGGACTTAACTTGCGAGAGGGCAGTCGCATGCGTATGTCCCGGGTGGATAGCCACACCTTTGTCCGGGTGTGTATCTGGGTTCTTCAGACCTTCTCCTATCGGCGGTTACCTTGCTTCGACGGACTGCCCTCTGCAGATGTTGATGAGCCTCGTCCCAGACTCTCTCGCTCTCCCGGAACCAGTGATCCACTGCGGGGACATCAGATGGTTCGCCATCCCAGGGAAAGAGCGGTGGTTGGAAGCCCAGGACGCACTGGAATGGCGTGAGTCCGGTGGAGGGTTGCCGCAGTGAATTTTGGGCATATTCTGCCCAGCCCAAATACTGGCTCCAGGAGTTCTGGTGACCACTGCAGAAGGTCCTCAGGAACCGTCCCACCTCCTGAATCTTCCTCTCTGTCTGCCCGTTGGTTTGGGGATGATATCCAGAAGAGAGGCTGACGGCCACACCTAGGAGCTTGAAGAAGGCTTTCCATAGACGTGAGATGAACTGTGGACCTCTGTCCGACACAATATCTTCTGGAATACCAAATGACCTGAAGACTTGATTAAAGATATTGTCGGCAGTTTCAAAGGCTGTGGGAAGACCTTTCAGAGGGATTAGTTTGACAAACTTTGAGAATCTATCTACTATGACTAGAATACAGGTATTACCTTCTGACGAAGGGAGGTCAGTGATAAAGTCCACTCCTAGGTGTGACCAGGGACGGTTCGGAATCGGCAAGGGATGGAGCTTTCCAGCGGGTAGATGACGTGGGCTCTTGGATTGGGCACAGTCCTTACAGCCCTGAACATATTGCCTCACATCCCTTGCCATGTTTGGCCACCAGAATCGTTGGGATACTAGCGAGAGAGTATTGTTGATCCCTGGATGTCCAGTGCCTAGCGAGGTATGTAAGGAGTGGATCAGATCTACCCGGTGTTCAGGTGGTATGAACTGCCGATGAGGAGGGCATCCCGGCGGAGCAGGGGCTTCCGGAGTGGCAACGACTGGAGGAGCGTTCCAGGTGATCGGACAAATGGAGATGTGTTCGGGAAGAATCTTCGTTGGGAGTTCTTCATGATCGTGATGCTCGTGTAAACGAGAGAGAGCGTCTGCTCTTAGATTCTTGGGTCCTGGACGATAGGAAATGGAGAAATCAAAACGTGAGAAGAAAAGTGACCATCTGGCTTGACGTGGACATAGTCTCTTGGCCTCTTTGATGTATTGGAGGTTTTTGTGATCTGTGATCACCTGGAACGGATGTTTGGCTCCCTCCAACCAGTGACGCCACTCCTCCAAGGCTAGCTTGATTGCTAGAAGCTCCCTGTCTCCTATGCTGTAATTCTGCTCCGCCGGGCTCAACTTCCGAGAGAAATAGGCACAGGGATGCAGTCGGGGCGGTGTATCATGATGTTGAGATAATACTGCCCCGACGCCGGTGGTGGATGCGTCCACTTCCACCACGAAAGGAAGATTTGGGTCAGGATGAGTCAGGAGTGGGGCCCTTGTGAACTCCTTCTTAAGAAGGCGGAAGGCTGCGGCTGCTTCTTTGGTCCACTCCAGTCCTTTGGGTTTACCCTTGAGGAGATTAGTGAGAGGTGATGTAATCCTGCTGTAGTCCTTGATAAACCGTCTATAAAAGTTAGCAAACCCAAGAAACCTCTGGAGCTCCTTAATGGAAGTGGGTTCTGACCAGGATAGAACAGCCTCAATTTTCTTCCCATCCATACGTATACCGGTTTGGTCAATGATGTATCCCAAGAAATGAATCGACTTCTGGTGGAATGAGCATTTCTCCGCTTTGAGGTAGAGGTGATGTTCTCTCAATGTGTGTAGGACCTCCGCAACGTGTTGGCGATGTTCGGCCTCACTCCGGGAGTAAATGAGGATGTCATCTATGTACACTATTACACAGTGGTGAAGAAACTCCCGGAGGACTTCATGAATGAAGTTTTGGAATACGGAGGGGGCGTTGACCAGACCGTAAGGCATGACCTCATATTCATAGTGGCCAGTAGGGGTCACGAATGCTGTCTTCCATTGGTCCCCCTCACGTATTCTTATCAGATTATACGCGCTGCGGAGGTCCAATTTAGTGAAGACTTTAGCTTCTCGGAGCTGTTCCAAAGCGGCTGGTACCAGAGGAAGGGGATATCGGTATTTTACTGTACCGTTATTTAGGACCCTGTAGTCGATGCATGGACGCAGCCCTCCGTCCTTCTTGGCCACAAAGAAGAAGCTTGAGGCGGCTGGTGATTTTGAGTGACGTATGTACCCCTGACTCAGAGCTTCCCTTATGTAATCTTCCATTGCCTGATTCTCTGGAAGCGAGAGCGGGTAGATCCTACCTCTTGGCAACTGGGCATCTGGAACTAGGTCGATCGCGCAGTCCCATGGCCGATGCGGCGGTAGCTGGGAAGCTCTCTTGGGGCAGAAGACATCATGAAAGGAGCTGTACTCCTTAGGAATGTGGATAGACTGCTTCTCAGGAGGGCTCTCGACCGATGTTGCAAACAAAGAAATGGGGTTCCGACCTTGAAGAGGGAGATTTGGAAAACAGGCAGGTGTACATCCAGATCCCCATTTCTTTATCTCTCCTGTGCCCCAAGAGATGATGGGATCGTGCTTCACCAGCCACGGGCGCCCTAGAATGATGTCCATATTTGCACCCTCCAGAACCAGAAATTGAATCCTCTCTTGATGTAACAACCCCACTTGAAGAAGGATGTCTTCGCATTGTCGATGGATACGGGTCGAAGATCGAGTGCACTGGGTTATCGGTTGTATCTGGTATATATGCGAGGACGCCTCAGTACGGAGGTGGAGTTGACGACAGAGGGATTGGGAGATGAAGTTCCCTGCTGACCCGGAGTCGATGAGGGCTGTGACAAGGAGAGAAATAGAGGCAGTAGTTATTTGTACGGTGGTAGTAAGTGGTTTACATTGTTCAATATTCGTACTGAATACACTCACTGAAGTCCGAATGGGACGAAGGGGACACTCCATACGGGTGTGTCCACTGACACCGCAGTATAGACACAGACCCCGGGTCAGCCTCCTCTGTCGTTCCGCTGATGTCAGTCTTCCAGACTCTATTATCATGGGTTCTGGTTCTGGAGAGGCTGTTGACTCAGGCGATTGGAGGAGTGCAGACGAGGGGGTGATGGTGTCCTGTTGATAGGAACGGAGACGATCGGAACATCGGAGAGAATGTTGGATGAATCTCTCCAGACCCATTGTATCATCTAATGTGGCCAGTTGGATTCGGAGAGTGGGTTCCAAGCCGAGCCGGTACGTGGTCAACAACGATCTCTCATTCCATCCACTTGCAGCTGCTAGAGTGCGAAACCGGAGAGCATATTCCTGTGTAGATAGAGTACCTTGCTTTAGATGATACAGCTGCTCTCCAGCGGCTACTTCCCCATCAGAACGTCCAAACACCTCTTTGAAATACTCCGTGAAGGTAGTGATGGAATTCATGACCGGCCCGGCTTGGTTCCAGATCGTCTCAGCCCATTTAAGTGCAGGTCCAGAGAGTAGAGATACGATGTAGGCGATCTTCGACTTATCTGTGGGATATAGAGAAGGTTGCATTTCGAATATGAGGGAACATTGTAACAGAAAACCATTGCACTCCCCCGCTCCGCCTGAGTAGGGCGCTGGTCGGGCCATGGGACTGGAAGGAAGGGCCGAAGAAGAAACTGTGGAGGCGGAAGTGCTCGGTGCTGGTGGTGCGTTGGAAAGTGGAGCTGGTGGCTGTAGAATCCGCTTCAACTGGTCCACCAGCTCTTGAAGGTGATCGGGGGTGCTCATGTTGTCGTCGTTAATGGTCCGGGCTTCTGTTATGAAGCGGACAGGAGACAGAGGTAAGGAAACGTTAGGGTGTTTATTAAATGACAACAAGGAGCACATGAAGGATAGCCAGGAGGATCAGGAATGATGTTGGGGTCTTTTCCTCCGTGGCTGGGTAACAGGAATACACGAGGATGGACAGCACACACCAGATACAGCTGACAGAGGATGACACAGACTTGGAAGGACTGGAAGACAGGACGATTCGGGAGGACCAGGAAGACTAGGAGGAATACAAAGAGAACAGGTAAGTAAATCGTTTGTTTTAGCTGAGGATGACTACGCTGAGTGGTCGCTCAGTTGTCCGCTTTCGTCGAGACGAGCCCGGACAATGAGCGACTGGAGTGCTGTGCTTTTATCTGGTGCTCGTGAATGTGATGCAGCTGTGTGCTCATTAGAAGTCAGGTGATGGTGATCTTCGTGAGTGGGGGTCGTGAGAGCCTGACCAATCCATGACATCAGGACTGACTAATCTAATGTACACTATATGGTTATCAGCTGTTAGATATGGGCCAGTAGGGGGCTTCTGCACCTATTGGTAGGCTCAGAAGGCTGTTACCATCCATCCACATGGTTAATCAGCTATACGAATAGAGAAGACTCCAGATTCAGATCTGTTTTTACATTACTGTGACGGTCAGGTTTAGGGTTGGGGTAGTAGTAGAAGTTAATAAAATGGGAAATTTAATAAATGATAAAAATTATTCTTGTTAACTTCCGGCAGCAGATGGATGATAACAGCCTTCTGAGCCTACTAGAAGGCACAGAAGGCCCCTACTGGCCCATATCTATCAGCTGATAACCACTGATAACGCCCATTCAATTGAGTGATAACATTCAAATCGGCTGAAAGCTTCCAATAGAAAATATTAATTTGCACGAGAGATTTGTGAAGGGTGTACTCATATACAGTATGTTGAGCACTGTATATCTATATATTTATATGTTTATCAAATTGCAAAAGCTTATTTATTTTATTAGGTTTATATGGTGTTTTCTGATATGCTATTATGTTCTTTCTGGGTGTGTCACGGTTCTGTCAGGGGAAAAAAACTCAGGA